>NC_133123.1:142415058-142715722 GCF_033568475.1 Henckelia pumila | reverse complement strand
TTATAAGGTTTAATTAATAAGGCGATGGATGTTTTGACAAACGTGGTTCAAAGAACCATTTCCAACTTAAGAGGGCATGCAGTACAAGAGGCCCCATAGTTGTGTGTCTGTGTATGTTTTCCAAAGTGTGGAACACTTCAGCTTCCCTGCCTCTCCTGCTATATATATGTAGTCCACTCTTGTTATGACTAAAGAACACTTAAAAATCTATTTCATTGCAAGACAATGGAATTTCACCTCTCTATTTTGTACTTGTTCTTATCATGTACTCTATGTTTCACTAGCTTGCCATTCATGTCCGTTTCTGCAGAATCTGACACTTATATTATCCATATGGACTTATCCGCCATGCCTAAAGCTTTCTCCACCCACAAAAACTGGTACTTAGCAACCCTTGCCTCTGTATCCAATTCGTTGGAAACAACCACAAACCTTGTTCCCTCCTATAAACTGGTGTATTCTTACACAAATTCCATCAATGGATTCAGCGCGGTTCTCTCGTCTTCTGAATTGGAGGCCATTAAGAACTCGAAAGGGTTCATTTCTTGTACAAAAGACTCAACTGTCAAAGTTGACACTACTCATACGTACCAGTTTCTTGGCCTTGATTCGGATCACGGCGCTTGGCAGGTTTCCAACTATGGTGAAGATGTTATAATTGGTTTGGTTGATACTGGGGTGTGGCCAGAGAGTAAAAGCTTCGATGACTACGGAATGAGTGATGTTCCATCGAGATGGAGAGGCGAATGTGAGAGTGGCGAGCAGTTTAGTTCCTCTCTGTGCAACAAGAAACTTATAGGAGCTCGTTATTTTAACAAAGGTTTACTTGCTCATTATCCAGACTTGACTTTATCGATGAATTCTACTCGTGACACGGATGGGCATGGGACTCATACTTCATCGACGGCAGCTGGCAGCCCTGTCCAAGGCGCATCATTCTTTGGATATGCTCCAGGGACTGCAACCGGAGTTGCCCCAAAATCTCGGGTTGCAATGTACAAGGCCCTTTGGGATGAAGGGTCTTATATTTCTGATATTCTTGCTGCTATCGATCAGGCGATTGCGGATGGTGTTGACGTGCTATCTTTATCATTTGGATTCGACGGGGAAGCCTTGTTCGAGGATCCCGTTGCTATAGCCACATTTGGGGCAATGGAAAAGGGCATTTTTGTTTCAGCTTCATCAGGGAATGCTGGACCGAGTGAAGGGACTCTGCATAATGGGATCCCCTGGGTTCTCACGGTTGCTGCCGGTACGATCGATAGAGAGTTAGGGGGAACTTTAACTCTAGGAAATGGAGTTTCAGCCACGGGTTCGTCTCTCTACCCTGGAAAATATCCCACGAAATTCATCCCAATCGTTCTTGTAGGTTCTTGCGGTGATGAAAAAGGGCTCAAGAATTTCAGGCACGAGATTGTTATCTGTGTCGACAGCGGTGATCTCAGCGAACAGGTATACAATGTCCATGAAGCCAAACTAACCGGTGGAATATTCATATCAAATTCCACAGATATAGTGTTCGTCATCCAAACTTCATATCCAGCATTGTTCGTAAGCCTTGAAGAAGGCCAAAAGATCCTAGACTACGTCAACAATGACTCAAATCCAAAATCAAGATTTGCCTTCCGAGAAACACGCTTTGGGATCAAACCAGCTCCAAAAGTGGCCAGTTACAGTTCAAGAGGGCCATCACAGAGCTGCCCATTCGTACTAAAGCCGGACATCATGGCTCCAGGTGATCTAATCTTGGCTTCATGGCCCCCAAATTCTGAGGTAGCAGACGACGTAGATGCACACCACCACCTCTTCAATGATTTCAACATCATCTCCGGGACATCAATGGCATGCCCACATGCTGCTGGAGTGGCAGCCCTTCTAAAAGGGGCACACCCCGGGTGGAGCCCGGCAGCCATACGATCTGCCATGATGACCAGCGCTTATAATTTTGACAACACTGAAAATCCCATCAAGGATATGGGATTCAAGAACCAACCCGCCACTCCCTTAGCCATGGGAGCTGGACATGTCGATCCAAACAGGGCATTAGACCCCGGATTGATATACGATGCAAATGCACAAGATTACATTAATCTTATCTGTGCATTGAAATTCAACTCTAGCCAGATTAAAGCAATCACAAGGTCCGACAGTTCTTATAACTGCTCGTTTCAGTCACTCGACTTGAACTACCCTTCTTTCATTGCCTACTTTAATGGAAACAACACTAAATCAAATGTCAAAGAAGTGCAAGTATTTCACAGAACCGTGACAAACGTTGGAGAAAAAAACTCAGTTTATGTAGCGAATTTAACAGCAATAAATGGATTCAAAGTTAGCGTTTCACCTGACATGCTGGAGTTCACCAAGAAATATGAGAAGAAAAGCTACAAGCTGAGCCTGGAAGGTCCCAAACTGACGAATGATTCTCTGGTTCACGGTTTCCTGACATGGGTTCAGGCCGGTGGCAAACGTAAAGTTAGGAGTCCCATTGTTGCCACTGGCTTAACGTACTGAAGTTTATATATTAGTCAACATCTTATCAATAATTGTGATATATTTTGCAGCTTATTTCAAAGATTATACTAATGGATTTAATTCCAATGGTCACGTGAAATGCATAAACAGCGAAAAAATTGACGTTAGTAGAAAATAACTTAATGAACCAGGCTAATAAACAATCCAAAAACGGTGGTAAGATGATGACATTTTATGAAATATTTTATAATTAGTAGACCCTTTTGGTTCACGAAAAAAAAAAAACATTTCTTACAAAATTGGTGTTATATTGTGTGTTACACCAATTACTTTACACCTTTGGTTCACATGCCAGCTCATGAGTCATCATCCCTTCCTAGCTATTCTCAAAATTACATTACATGATTGAAAAATCATCGATTGTTCAATTTCACAAGTTTCTGCATATTAAGGAAATTATTGAAGGTGAATTATATGAAAAGTATCGAAACTCATTATACTAAATACACGCGTTATGAGGTATAATTATTCAAACTTTCGATTCTCTAAAATCACTGAAAATATATCCTCCAAAACAATCACCGAAATTTTTTTATTTAATTTAATAAATTCATATTAATTTATTTTATATCTTATCATCAATTCATCATGCATGGAAGTCTAATCACATAAAACTAAAAAATAGTCATAACGTGAACAATTGGCAAACCCAGAGCAAAATAATAATTACATATGATGAAGGAAACTGCTATTTTGATATCATTTTGTTAGGTTGGAAAAATATTAAGAATGCCTACTTGAACTATTTTTGAGGGTGGAGAAAAAGACTTTCTATCAGCCGTGGAATTACTTTTCCTTATCAAATTCATTCATATATTATAATAAAAAAAAATAAAAAAATAAAAAATAAAACGTAAATGTAAAAAAAATGAATAATTTGGTATTTAACAAATGAATGATTTTCCTCCTTCACAGCCATAAAACAGCTGTTGCATGCCTTGAATCCACAACAAACCATTGACCAGCACTCATCACTTAATTTATTCTTAGTCGTCGGTGGTAATTCATCGATTCATTATTGTCAAATTTATTGAGCATAATACCCTGTTCGTGTGTGGAGATCAAATACATAAATTAAAAGATAGTAATATTAATTAATATAATTATTTTTAAGTTCAATTTATAAAACTTGGTTAAGGTGCTAAGATGAAACAAAACCACTACATGATCATATTATCTATTACTATTGTTATCCAAGAGATTTTTAGTTGGTCTTTTGGTATACCAAAATATTAAAAAATACACACACACTAAAAGGGTTTCTCTCCACTATTTCTATTTCTTTTATTTTTTATTTAATTATTTATATTTAATATATAATACAATCATTTTATTTATCTATTTTCAAATTCCAAATTATTTGAAAAAAAAAAACTAACGAAATAGAAAATACCTAATAAAAGAGATGGTATTTTAACTATTTAGGGTGACCATTCTTAACAAAAAAATATTTTTATTGATATAAATTTTTTAGATTTTTATTGAAATAAAGTATAAAAAAAACTTTCATTACGCACATCGTGTGCACAGTTCATATGAAACGATGTTGGGAATACATGATTAATAGAACAAAATAGAATTTTATATATATATATGTATATATATATATATATGTATGGTTTTATGTTAATAAATGAAGCAATTAGAGTAACTGTTAGGCAAATCAGAAATGTTCCCATTGATTTCGGATTAGGTTAAAGCTTCCTCGAGATGGGACCGACCATAATTCTGTAATAAATACATAACGCGTAAAAGATAGATATGTATAAAATTATATTATAAAAGAAAAAAGAAAAAAGGAAAAAAAATAATAATTGAAATATATAAAATAAATATAAAGAATATATCAATTAAAGTTTTCTTTAAATCTAATAACCGTATAATCAAACGAGATTAAATTATGGGGTTGATAAGCATTATTAAAAAAATTTCAGGAAAACTTGACCAGTTAATTACACTATTACTACAGGTGTTACGAACCAATATATTCACATTTTTTTTTGGTTAATAAATTATGATGATATGTAAAATGTGGTGGAAATTAATTGAATTTGAATCAGACAACTAATAATAATCTTATTAAAGAATATTATATATATATTAATAAAATAAAATAATAATGATGCCAAAATGGCATTCTCTATGCCAGCACCAAAGCCGAAAGTCTCCGCGTCTTTTCCCTTTCCCCCACTTAATACTCTCTCACTCTCCAAATTCTTGCGGCGTTTCAGTTCAAATCCCCGGCGGAACTTCCACAGATTGGCCAGAACAAGATGCACGCAAAGACAGATTCCGAGGTCACCAGCTCCGCCCCATCCTCGCCGGACCACCACCGGCGTCCAGTATACTACGTGCAGAGCCCGTCGCGTGACTCTCACGATGGGGAGAAGACGATGACATCGTTCCACTCCACTCCGGTAATGGGAAGTCCGGCGGGATCGCCGCCGCACTCCCACTCTTCGGTGGGACGCCACTCGCGGGAGTCCTCAACTAGCCGATTCTCGGGCTCGCTTAAGCCCGGATCCAGGAAGATTTCGCCCAATGACGTGGGATCTGGTGGTAGGGGTCAGAGGAAGGGGCAGAAGAACTGGAAGGAGTTTGATATGATTGAAGAGGAGGGTCTTCTTGAAGATGAGGAGAGACGAAAAGGGATTCCTCGTAGATGCTATGTTCTGGCGTTCGTTGTGGGTTTTTTTTTGCTATTTTCATTCTTTGCTCTGATTTTGTTGGCTGCGAGTAAGCCTCAGAAGCCCGAGATCACTGTGAAGGTGAGTTTTATATTTATTTTTTCTCTTAATTCTTTCAAATTATGATCAAGGTTCCGTTTTAAGTGTTTTTAGCTTATTTTTTCATGGATTAATTATGAATTGAGCATTGGCTAAGCTTTGCATTTCCATACATTTTGAGCTTCAATTTCTTATGCTGATTGCACATTAGTTGAAATGTTCAAAATTTTGTCAATAATTTCATCTAAAAAAACATTCTTTGCACTTTTTCCTTGCACATTATAGCTGCCAAACTCCACTCCCGCCTTGGATATAATTGCGTTTAAAAGCACACATTTAGTTGCAAAATTTCAACTTTGGTGTCTTTAGTATTCATCTGTGGTGTAATTGTTAGATGTAAAAAAATTTGTTTTCTGATTTATGCGATACGATTATACACTTGTTGGGTGTGACAATTGATTTGTATCTATGTGATGTATGGTGGTTTGTACCAACATAATAATCTGTGTTAAAATGGTAACAAGTTGTATGTTGGTGCAAACTCCATCGATTTATTAATCATATTTCATGTGAACCTTCGTAATTTGTTTGAAATCAAGTTTAATTGAAATTTGATTAATTTGTTCTCAGAGCATTACATTTGAGAGATTTGTGGTTCAAGCTGGTTCAGATGATAGTGGTGTAGCCACTGATATGATATCCTTGAACTCCACCGTTGCTTTCACTTTCCGTAACAAGGCAACCTTTTTCGGGGTTCATGTTACTTCTACACCTCTTGCTCTCTCCTACTCACAGCTCACCATCGGTTCTGCAGATGTAAGTGCCATGATCCTTGATGAAAAAGCATCTAAAATATTTGAGATCTTGTAATTTATTGTAGTAGTATGAATAGATGTTAACATAAAACTGAATTTGGATGAGATTGCTGTTTTTATATTTCTGAATCTTCTAAACTAGTTGCACTGGTACGTAGTTCCTTTTACAGTTGGTGTCAAAAGCATTCCTTTGGTACTACTGGCAAATTTTCTGAATCCAATGCAACAAAATAATGCTTTCGTGGAAGGCTTGTGGAACTAGAGGAAATCGTCTTCTTAACAAAATGATGAAGGAATATGACAGATACTTTGCAAAAGTTTACTTTATCAATATGTAGAAATGGTGGTTTCAATATTTATCTAGTTTCATGCTGTTGATAGACCCTGTTTGTTTAAATTTGGCGTTACAGATGAAGCAGTTTTACCAAAGAAGAAAAACTCAAAGAAACGTTGTGGTATCAGTGATAGGCGACAAGATTCCTTTGTATGGAAACGGCGCAAGTCTGAGTACTCCAACTGGTACAACAACCCTACCAGTGTCACTCAAGTTGGATTTCACGGTTCAATCGCGAGCATATATATTGGGTAAACTTGTGAAGCCAAAATTCTACAAGACGATCGAGTGCTCAATCGTCTTAGATCCCAAGAAACTCAATGCTCTCATCTCCCTAAAGAACTCGTGCACGTACGACTAATCATGGAGCATTTCAAGTAAAGATATGTGTCTCTTAATTTTGAAATTTATTACAAAGTATGGAGTTGCGTGGCAGAGGCTGGATTCTTAATGGGTTTTACATGAATTTTGGGCATTATTTACGACAAATGTCTAGAAGGCGGAGTGATTAAATAGTTGTATCATTTTTTTATGTCTTTGTTTATGTAATAAAGTATATAATACAGGGAACAACCAAGACTCTTTTTTCTACAATATGATTTCTCTTAAATTGGTCGTTATTTTCATGCATGAGAGGACGATTCATCAATCAAAATATTTTTGATAGCAAATCCAGGTTGATTAAATAAAAATCACAAATATTAAAAAATAAAATATTTTAACAATTTTCTTTCTTTTTTTTTTTTTTTTGACAATTTTCATTTTCATATATGCTCATAATTGTTTTTTAAAAAAAAATATTGTTTCCTCTTTAGCGGATTTTGCCTAGAGATCATTTCCTTGAACCGACAGTATTAATTAATTTAATAGTTGATAATTTGTTTTGATCACTCAAATTTTGTATTTTAATAAATTAAGCAATTTTATAACTTAAATAATTTTTGTATTTTGATAGCATATACATTCTGTGTGTAACACCCGGTATTTTTAAATACGTAAATCCGCATGCATAATTATGATATTTAATTATTTAAATTTTAGATTTATGGGTTAAATAATTATGTGAATTATTTGTGCATGATTTAATTTATTTTTAAGCATTTAACCCATAATTAGTGATTTTTATGATTTTTAGTATTTTAATTATTTTATCGCGTAGACGGGACCGTGGACGGACAAGATGACAACTTTCTAGCCAATTTATTTCATGAGTCTTTTTAGAGCCCTAAAATATTATTTTGAGTTTTATTATCTCAAAATTTTTAGTATTTAATTTTATATAATTTTAGAAGTCCATTTTTATTCAAAATAAGCCAAAATATTGACTTTTTAGTATTTTTAAAATTCCCTTAAATTGTAATTTCGAGATTTTAAATTTAGTTATCAGATTTTAACTTTTAATTAGGAGTTTAAGTTGTATATTTTATATTTAAAACCTTTTATCTATATTTAATTAACCTATATTTTTAATTAACACAAAATCAAAACCTAAGCTACCCAAAACCCTCTCAACCGATCACTCACCTCCATCAGCCGCCACCCTCACTATTCTTCATCTTCTTCGACCGAGCAAGCTCCAAGAAGAACACCATAGCCACGCTTTTGAAGGTCCAAAGCTTGTCGTCGTCGTCCCGGAATCGTCTCACGCTCGTTTTCTCTTCGTTTTTCGGTGAAAGGCATGATTCCTTCTATTTTCTTTGTGCCATGACAGTAATTAGATGTGTGCGTGCGTGAACATCAGTTTATTGTTCAAGATTTTTCAGAAAAATGCTTTGATATGCATTGTGTTCTTGTATTCCTTCCATCATGTTCATATTTTTCCTACATGGCTTGTATGGATGCTGGTCAGGGTTTCCTAAGGGGTGTGGGGATGGCCTGGGCTCGAATGGCTCGAGTGGCTCGAGCCAAACGAGCCCAGGAGGGCGTTTGGTTCAGTCAGCCGAGAAGGGATGCGCAGGTAGGGTTTGTTGGAAGAGGGATGGGGCTCGGTCCTGTGGGGTGCATGGGCCGGGGTCAGGGGCTAGGTTGGGTCCGCCCAGACGTGGGCTAAGTCTGGGCGGCGGGGCTCCGGCCAGGGGTGGCCGGAGCAGGGCGGCAGCAGCCCTGGAAGGGCTGCTGCTCGCGGCTGCGGTTGCAAGGGAAGGAGGGGCTCGGGTTTTAGGGTTTGAAGGGTTCGGGTCGGGTGGTTAGGTCCGGGTCGGGTCAGTCAAGTCTTGGGTCAAGTTAGTTGGGTTCGGGTCCGGGTTAAGTTAGTTGGGCTCGGGTATTTTTATTTTTAAGTTTTAAGTTTAATTAAAGGTTTAATGGGCCTAATTAAATCTTAAAATATTATTGGGCTCCATTTAATTATTTTGGGTTGAATTTAATTATTTGGGGTTAAATTATTTTAATTAAGTGAGCCCACTAAATTTTATGGGCTTTAGGGCCCATAAAAGTTATCGGGCCAGTCTTTGGGCTTTTGGGCTCATTGAGCCAGTTTGAGTTGTTATTGGGCCTAGAACGTTTTATGGGCTTTAAATTATTTTAATTGGGCTTAGAACAATTTTAATGGGCTTAAGTATGTTATTGGGCCAGTCTCAGTGTTAATGGGCCAGATTTAAGTAATTGGGCTTGAGAGTAGGGCCAGCAGTCCAGTACAATCCATGAAAAATTTCATGTGTCCTGATTATATATTTAATTATTTTTATGCATTGAAGTTATTTTAATATGTATATGTTAGTATGAAATCAAATTAAATATATATGAAGGACACACATTTTTATTTAAGTACATGCATTCATGAAATAATATTTTATGCATGATTTAATGTTTAAGGTTGAGCAAAAAAAAATATTTTATGTTGGAAGTTGAAGTAGTGCGACAATTTAAGGGGGATTCGTCCCCATATGATTGAAGGGCAGTTTACTGTCAATTTAAGAGGTGATTCGTCACCGCCACGTATGTTGGTTTTCACGCTGATCAGTATTTAATGTATGATTTAAGGTTACACTACGGATACAACCATGCGATGTTAGAAAATTAATTGTTCAACAATGTTTATGTATTATGTTATTTAAGTTAAGTTATGTTATGTTATGAAATTTTCAAGCATGCTCATTCATGTATATGTATGCATTAGTATTTAATTGTTTTAAATTATTTTAAACTCTTGTTATGTTAGCATGTTGGGCCTCTAGGCTCACTACACTGGTATGGTGCAGGTGAGTACGTTGAGGATGAGATTGTACCCACCGGAGGCGAGGATGTATGAGCAGGCATGCAGTGACCCCGTGACCATGATAGATGTCTGAGTCACATGCATGTTTTTGATTATGTCAGCACGTTACATATTTTATATTATTTTTCAGTGGTTGTGGGTTTTGAATATTTTATTGAATATTGTCAGTGCATGCAAATTTTAATCATTTTATTTATGCAGTATTTTTAATTAAATGTTTGACTCGGATATTTATTTTATTTTAAAGAATGCATTTTTATTTAAGTATTTAATTAATTATTTATTTATTTATTTTTAAATCTTTTTATTCTGTGCATATATGTATGGGCATATATGTACATATTTTATTTAGTAAGTATAAAAAAAAAAAATTCCGCATATTTATTTATTTATTAATTATAGAGTTAGAGTCGTTTCAGTTGGTATCAGAGCACGGTCCTTGGAGGGGTCATTACTGCTATGCGAGCTCAGAAATCCACGCTACCGGTCTGTAAGTTTTAAGTGTTTACAGCATGATTTACTTATAAGAATTTAAGTTATCATTAATTTTTTTAAACCACTTAGTTATGCATGGCGATTTACGTAAAGAAATATGTGGTGGTGCAGAATGCCTCCGAGACTAGTTAACAGGCGTGGGGGACCTCCACCTCCACCTCCACCTCCGCAGAACCCTATTGCAGCATTGGAGCAGGCCAATGCGAATATGATGGCGGGGATTACTGCTCTGTTAGAGCAGCAGGCTACTCGTCCCAGGTTGTCCCATGAGGAGGACGTTGCTGAGAGGTTCCAGAAGAAGGGACCCAAGGAGTTTGTGGAGACCACCGATCCTTTGGTGGCGGAGGGATGGATTCGCTCTCTGGAGTCCATCTTTGCTTATATGGGGATCACAGACACCGACAGGGTGAACTGTGCGACGTACATGCTGAGGGGTGATGCAGTGCTCTGGTGGGAGGGTGTAGCCAGGGGAGTTCACCTTCCTACACTGACATGGGCAGAGTTTAGGCGTATCTTCTACGCCAAGTACTTCACTGAGGATGTGCGCAGTCGCATGATCCGTGAGTTTATGAGTCTCCGTCAGGGGGACAAGACAGTGGTTGAGTATGTGAGACAGTTCGAGAGGGGCTGTCACTTTGTGCCTCTGATTTCGGATAGTCCACCAGAGAAGTTGAGGCAGTTTGTGGAGGGTTTGAAGGCGGATATCAAGCATGATGTTCGCATGGCAGACGTCCTTACTTATGAGTCTGCAGTCAGTAGAGCCCTGCGTTCCGAGGAGGGTCGGAGAGAGATTCAGAGGGAGCAGCAGGGGAAGAGGCAGTTTCAGGCTGGGTATCAGCGACCATCTTCGCAGCCTCCTGCGAAGAAGCAGTTTACAGGGCCGGCTAAGGGCCCGAATCCACAGCAGAGGCCACAGCAGCAGAGGCCGCAGCAGCAGAGGGGCGGGGCCCCTAATGCCATAGCTTATCCTACTTGCCCGAAGTGCCAGAAGATGCATTTGGGACCTTGTCTATTGGGAGCAGGAGTTTGCTACCACTGTAGGGAGCCAGGGCATCAGATAGCTAACTGCCCGAGGAAGAAGAACACCGCTGGTAGGGTGTTTGTGATGCAGGCCGAGGAGGTAGATCCAGACACCTCCTTGATCACCGGTATATCTTACCCCTAACTTTTAATAATTTTCCTTTGGTTAAAATTTCGTCTTTAATATGGAATTTGTTGTTATTTGGGTTATTTAACTGCATGTTAGAATAGGAAGCATGTTTTACTTGTGATTAGAATTAAGAATTTGTAGTGACACGTTGGGAAAATTTAGTAGTGGTATGAAACTGTTGGGAATTTTCTGCGTGCAGGAAGAATTCTAGTTGGAGGCAACTCCACGTTTGCGTTGCTAGATTCAGGGGCTACGCATTCGTTTATCTCCCTGGAGTTTATCAGGCGGGTAGGCATCACACCTGAGAGTAGTGACAGTGGGTATGATGTTACTATGCCGTCAGGGCAGATTATTTCTACCTCGAAGGTTATTCGAGGACTGGAGTTGGAGCTGCAGGGACACTCCATTCGAGCAGATGTAGTAGTTTTGCCTTTGAGTGGATTTGATTTGATCTTGGGCATGGACTGGTTGACAGTCAATGGAGCTTCGATTGATTTTCGTCGGAGATCAGTGTCAGTGAGACCTACAGTAGGCGACCCGTTCACTTTTCATGCATCTCAGAGCAGTGATATTCCTCAGGTGATATCTCATATTCAGGCGAGGAAGTTGTTGAGACGGGGTTTCTAGCGAGTATCGTCACGACTTCAGAGCCATCTAGCAGATCATTATCAGAGATAGAGGTGGTTCGTGACTTTCCGGATGTCTTTCCGGAGGATGTTGCCGGAATTCCACCAGTGAAAGAGGTGGAGTTCAGCATCGACTTAGTGCCAGATACCGTGCCTATCTCTAAGGCACCGTACAGACTTGCTCCTACCGAGATGAAAGAGTTGAAGGAGCAGATTCAGGAGTTGTTAGAGAAAGGCTTTGTTCGTCATAGCTTTTCTCCGTGGGGGGCTTCGGTGTTATTTGTGAAGAAGAAGGATGGCAGTATGAGACTGTGCATCGATTACCGAGAGCTCAACAGGGTCACAGTGAAGAACAAGTATCCACTGCCGAGGATAGAGGATTTATTTGACCAGTTGCAGGGAGCTTCAGTGTTCTCCAAGATCGATCTGCGATCTGGTTATCATCAGTTGCGTGTTAGAGATACAGATGTGTCCAAGACTGCTTTCAGGACACGATATGGGCATTACGAGTTCTTAGTGATGCCATTTGGGATGACCAATGCTCCAGCGGTTTTCATGGATCTCATGAACCGAGTCTTTCAGCCATATCTAGATCAGTTCATCATAGTCTTTATTGATGATATTTTGATCTATTCTAGGAGCATCGAGGAGCATAGACAGCATCTTCAGACAGTCTTGCAGACTTTGAGGGAGCATCGGTTGTATGCCAAGTTCAGCAAGTGCGAGTTTTGCCTTGAGCAGGTGGCATTTCTTGGCCACATTATTTCGAGAGATGGGATTGCAGTTGATCAGTCTAAGGTTGAGGCAGTGCAGAATTGGGGTATTCCGAAGAATGCTTCAGAGATTCGCAGTTTCTTGGATTTGGCAGGATATTATAGGAAGTTCATCAAGGGTTTTTCCTCTATTGCAGTACCCTTGACTTCCTTGACCAAGAAGAATGCGAAGTTTATCTGGAGTTCAGACTGTCAGAGGAGCTTCGATCAGCTGAAGGAAGCACTCACTACTGCACCAGTGTTAGCGATGACAGTACCACACGAGGAGTTAGTGGTGTACACCGACGCGTCTAAACTAGGTTTAGGCACAGTGCTTATGCAGTGTGGTAAGGTTATTGCGTATGCGTCGAGGCAGCTGAAGATTCATGAGCAGAATTTAAAAAAAGCATTCTGAGACCTTGGAAATATAAAAGTATCCGACGCATGACTTGGAGTTGGCAGCAGTGGTTTTCGCTTTGAAAATCTGGAGGCACTATCTGTATGGCGAGAAGTGCAAGATTTTCACAGACCACAAGAGTCTCAAGTACTTCTTCACACAGAAGGAGTTGAACATGAGACAGCGCAGATGGTTGGAGTTGGTGAAGGACTATGATTGTGACATTAGCTACCATCCGGGTAAAGCTAATGTAGTGGCCGATGCTTTGAGTCGGAAGTCGTCAGTGGTATCATGTTTGACCGTACAGTTACCACTACAGAGCGAGATTCAGAGATTTGGCTTGGAGTGTTATCCGAGTGGTCGTGCACCGAGCTTGTCAGTGTTGACGGTGCAGCCAGTTCTGCGAGATCGGATTAGAGAGGGACAGTCTACTGATGAGGAGTTGCAGCGATGGAGATAGAGAGATGAGGCTAGAGGTAATCTCTTGTATACAGTGGAGGATGGTATCGTTCAGTACCGTGGTAGGATGTGGGTACCGAACGTCGATCAGTTGAGAGCTGAGATTTTAGCAGAGGCTCACACATCTCCGTACTCCATTCACCCCGGAAGTACGAAGATGTACAAAGATTTACAGCTATTGTATTGGTGGCCCGGGATGAAGAGTGACATCGGGAGAGTGGTGTCAGAGTGTTTGACTTGTCAGCAAGTCAAGGCAGAGCATCAGCGTCCAGCAGGACTTCTTAGACCTCTTCCTATTCCGGAATGGAAATGGGAGAATATTACGATGGACTTTGTGGTTGGCTTACCGAGGAGTGCCAGAGGTTGCACAACGATTTGGCTGATTGTGGATAGACTCACCAAGTCAGCCCATTTCTTGCCGGTGAGGACTACTTATACTTTGACACAGTATGCGGAGCTTTACATCAGAGAGATTGTTAGACTGCATGGCATACCAGTGTCTATTGTGTCAGACAGAGATCCGAGATTCACATCTGTGTTTTGGAAGAGTCTGCACACAGCTTTGGGGACGAGGCTTTTGTTCAGTACAACATTTCATCCCCAGAGAGATGGCCAGTCTGAGAGGGTGATCCAGGTTCTCGAGGATCTTCTGAGAGCTTGTGTCATTGATTTTCGGGGCTCTTGGGAGACTAGACTGCCATTAGTGGAGTTTACCTATAACAACAGTTTTCAGTCGTCTATAGGTATGGCTCCTTATGCAGCATTGTATGGGAGGAGATGCAGATCTCCTGTGCATTGGGATGAGGTTGGTGAGCGGATTTTACTGGGTCCTGAGATTGTGCAGCAGACAGCTGACATTGTGACTCAGATTCGAGATCGGATGAGGACTGCTCAGAGTCGGCAGAAGAGTTATGCAGATGCCAGACGACGAGATTTGGAGTTCGCTGTAGGTGATCACGTATTTCTGAAGGTGTCACCTATGAAGGGAGTAGTGCGTTTTGGCCGGAGAGGCAAGCTTAATCCGAGGTATATAGGGTCATTCGAGATCTTGGAGAGAGTTGGCACGTTGGCCTACCGTTTAGCTCTACCTCCAGGGCTAGCGGCAGTGCACAACGTTTTCCATGTATCTATGCTTCGGAGATATGTATCCAACCCGTCGCATGTGTTGGATTTCGAGCCCTTACAGTTGCCACCAGATCTAGTGTATGAGGAGAGGCCAGTGCGGATCTTGGCAAGGGAGGAGCGGAGGCTTAGGACGCGGGTCATACCGATGGTCAGAGTCCAGTGGCTGAATCACTCAGAGGAGGAAGCTACTTGGGAGACCGAGACAGACATGAGGACTCGCTACCCGGAGTTGTTCGGGTAAGTACTTTAATTTCGAGGACGAAATTCAATTTAAGAGGGGGAGAATTGTAACACCCGGTATTTTTAAATACGTAAATCCGCATGCATAATTATGATATTTAATTATTTAAATTTTAGATTTATGGGTTAAATAATTATGTGAATTATTTGTGCATGATTTAATTTATTTTTAAGCATTTAACCCATAATTAGTTATTTTTATGATTTTTAGTATTTTAATTATTTTATCGCGTAGACGGGACCGTGGACGGACGAGATGACAACTTTCTAGCCAATTTATTTCATGAGTCTTTTTAGAGCCCTAAAATATTATTTTGAGTTTTATTATCTCAAAATTTTTAGTATTTAATTTTATATAATTTTAGGAGTCCATTTTTATTCAAAATAAGCCAAAATATTGACTTTTTAGTATTTTTAAAATTCCCTTAAATTGTAATTTCGAGATTTTAAATTTAGTTATCAGATTTTAACTTTTAATTAGGAGTTTAAGTTGTATATTTTATATTTAAAACCTTTTATCTATATTTAATTAACCTATATTTTTAATTAACACAAAATCAAAACCTAAGCTACCCAAAACCCTCTCAACCGATCACTCACCTCCATCAGCCGCCACCCTCACTATTCTTCATCTTCTTCGACCGAGCAAGCTCCAAGAAGAACACCATAGCCATGCTTTTGAAGGTCCAAAGCTTGTCGTCGTCGTCCCGTCGTCCCGCAATCGTCTCACGCTCATTTTCTCTTCGTTTTTCGGTGAAAGGCATGATTCCTTCTATTTTCTTTGTGCCATGACAGTAATTAGATGTGTGCGTGCGTGAACATCAGTTTATTGTTCAAGATTTTTCAAAAAAACGCTTTGATATGCATTGTGTTCTTGTATTCCTTCCATCATGTTCATATTTTTCCTACATGGCTTGTATGGATGCTGGTCAGGGTTTCCTAAGGGGTGTGGGGATGGCCTGGGCTCGAATGGCTCGAGTGGCTCGAGCCAAACGAGCCCAGGAGGGCGTTTGGTTCAGTCGGCCGAGAAGGGATGCGCAGGTAGGGTTTGTTGGAAGAGGGATGGGGCTCGGTCCTGTGGGGTGCATGGGCCGGGGTCAGGGGCTAGGTTGGGTCCGCCCAGACGTGGGCTAAGTCTAGGCGGCGGGGCTCCGGCCAGGGGTGGCCGGAGCAGGGCGGCAGCAGCCCTGGAAGGGCTGCTGCTCGCGGCTGCGGTTGCAAGGGAAGGAGGGGCTCGGGTTTTAGGGTTTGAAGGGTCCGGGTCGGGTGGTTAGGTCCGGGTCGGTTCAGTCAAGTCTTTGGTCAAGTTAGTTGGGTCCGGGTCCGGGTCCGGGTTAAGTTAGTTGGGCTCGGGTATTTTTATTTTTAAGTTTTAAGTTTAATTAAAGGTTTAATGGGCCTAATTAAATCTTAAAATATTATTGGGCTCCATTTAATTATTTTGGGTTGAATTTAATTATTTGGGGTTAAATTATTTTAATTAAGTGAGCCCACTAAATTTTATGGGCTTTAGGGCCCATAAAAGTTATCGGGCCAATCTTTGGGCTTTTGGGCCCATTGGGCCAGTTTGAGTTGTTATTGGGCCTAGAAGGTTTTATGGGCTTTAAATTATTTTAATTGGGCTTAGAACAATTCTAATGGGCTTAAGTATGTTATTGGGCCAGTCTCAGTGTTAATGGGCCAGATTTAAGTAATTGGGCTTGAGAGTAGGGCCAGCAGTCCAGTACAATCCATGAGAAATTTCATGTGTCCTGATTATATATTTAATTATTTTTATGCATTGAAGTTATTTTAATATGTATATGTTAGTATGAAATCAAATTAAATATATATGAAGGACACACATTTTTATTTAAGTACATGCATTCATGAAATAATATTTTATGCATGATTTAATGTTTAAGGTTGAGCAAAAGAAAATATTTTATGTTGGAAGTTGAAGTAGTGCGACAATTTAAGGGGGATTCGTCCCCATATGATTGAAGGGCAGTTTACTGTCAATTTAAGAGGTGATTCGTCACCGCCACGTACGTTGGTTTCCACGCTGATCAATATTTAATGTATGATTTAAGGTTACACTACGGATACAACCATGCGATGTTAGAAAATTAATTGCTCAACAATGTTTATGTATTATGTTATTTAAGTTAAGTTATGTTATGTTATGAAATTTTCAAGCATGCTCATTCATGTATATGTATGCATTAGTATTTAATTGTTTTAAATTATTTTAAACCCTTGTTATGTTAGCATGTTGGGCCTCTAGGCTCACTACACTGGTATGGTACAGGTGAGTACGTTGAGGATGAGATTGTACACACCGGAGGCGAGGATGTATGAGCAGGCATGCAGTGACCCCGTGACCGTGATAGATGTCTGAGTCACATGCATGTTTTTGATTATGTCAGCACGTTACATATTTTATATTATTTTTCAGTGGTTGTGGGTTTTGAATATTTTATTGAATATTGTCAGTGCATGCAAATTTTAATCATTTTATTTATGCAGTATTTTTAATTAAATGTTTGACTCGGATATTTATTTTATTTTAAAGAATGCATTTTTATTTAAGTATTTAATTAATTATTTATTTATTTATTTTTAAATCTTTTTATTCTGTGCATATATGTATGGGCATATATGTACATATTTTATTTAGTAAGTATAAAAAAAAAAATTCCGCATATTTATTTATTTATTAATTATAGAGTTAGGGTCGTTCACTGTGCTTGTAAATACATTGAATGATAACAAAGAAAAAAAAATATAGATTATTATAGCCTTCGCATTTTGTGCCTCCGCACCCACTAGCTCGGCCCACATTACTTTGTAATTTGCAGAATCGAAGCCAACAGATATCGTATTCTAGCAATTGCATACTATCTCATTTATCGTTAATTTTCCTCAAGCAATTGTTTTTATTTATTTTTTTTGTTATCAACAAGCAATTTAATATAAATAAACTAACCATAGTTCATACAAAGTATAAAGAATCCCATTTCCTCTATATATTGCAATCTTGTCAAATTATAAGTGACATATCATGCTATTAATTTCATTGCTAACCAAAATTAACTAACAGTGTGTAGAATCACATTACCATGATCTACGGTATCATATTGACCACAATCTAGTGAAAATAAATAAATAAAAAGATACAATCATATCCAATTTCGGAAATATTAATATGTGCAACGAAACACATAGTACATGATATTTCATACAAAACAAAATTCAAAAGAGTGCTCGAGAAAATAATAAATTTTGCTTGCATGATTAACCATTGAGAATGTGAGATGTGTGGGATGGTACTGAATTAAGGGAAGTCACGTGGAAGGAAGTTGCAGTTGGAAATAATATGCCGACGCTAGTTAAAAGGCTTTTGGCTGCTGGGATTCATCTAATCATCAGCCTTGATTTAGGGAGTGTTTGCAATATATTGTGCTTTTATAGAATTGATTAATTTATATATTATAAAAAAGTTAAGAAAAATCAAAAGTTGGATTTGATAAATAAGTGATTAGAGTGATTGTAACAATAACCTTCTTATTAGAATCACTTTTGGAAAATCATAATCACCACATGACTAGCTATTGGATTTCAATTAAGTTAAACATAAGCTAACACATAATCTAGGTTTAAGAAAAACACAAAAATAATTTTTTTAAGCCAAAAGCTAACTAGGGATGGCAACGGGGTGGGTCTGGCTAAACCAAGGACCCGCCCCGCCCCGCGAACCCGGCGGGTCCAATCCGGGTTAGACCCGTTGGACCCGCCATAAATTAAATAATTTTAAATTTATTAAAATAAAAAATAAAAAATTTAAAAATTAACAAATATCATTAAATTTAATTTCAAATATAGATTTTTAATATTTAAGACAAAAAAAATTTATTTTCAAAAGTTTAAATTTATTAATTTGTAATTAATTAATATTTATTAGCTAAAAAACATTATAATGATTTATTTTTATACTAAACATATCATAATAAAATAAATTCATTTCAATCCAATAATATTACACATTCAAATTATGGATAAAATATTAATTATTTAGTATAATAATATAATTATATATTATTAATATTACATATATATTTTATATTTATATATACAAATGAATATTTTAAATTTATATATATATAAAACTTTGGCGGGGCGAGTTTGGCCAAACCCGAGACCTGCCCCGGACCCGCTTATGGACCCGCCCCATTGTCATCCCTACTAGTGAATAGGGGTGCAAACGAACTGAACATGTTCGTGAGCTTTACGAGTTCGCTCGATAAATATTTGATTCGTATTCGAGCTTATCGAACTCGAGCCGAATTCGAACATGTTCGAACTTTTTTTCGAGCCGAGCTCGAGCCGAAATTATACTGTTCGATAGTTCGTGAATAGTTCGCGAACCTTAATATTTAATTAATATAATATAATTATATAATAAATATATATACATTTCGAACTTTTTTCGAACATTTCGAGCTTTTCAAACCATAATATCCGAATAGCTCACGAATAGGTTCGAATATTTCGAGCCGAACTCGAACTCGAACTTCATTTCGAGCCGAGCTCGAGCCAAAATATTTGAAATTATCGAACTTCGAATCGAGCTCGAACTCGAATATACTCTTATCGAGCCGAATTCGAGCCTTAAAATTTTACCATTATTCGACTCGATTCGGTTCGTTTGCACCCCGACTAATGCATATGATAAATACAACAAATGAGCTCACTCGTATAATATAAACTATTGAGCATGCTTGTTGCGTGCAATAGACCTGGCCACGGTCCGGGTCCGGGTTGGCATTTAGCCAACCCTTAACCGGCCTGCCAATGGCCGGTTCCGGTTCGGGTCGGTGAACCGGCGGTTTCGGTCCGGGTCCGGTTAACCGCCGGTTCAGGGTCCGGGCTAAACCGTCCCATTTAAAAAAAAAAAAAATTTAGCGCCCCAGCGCTTCATTTTCAGCGCTGGGGCGCTGCCCCTTCGAATTTGCCAATGCAGTGCTGGGGTGCTGAACCTTCTAAATTTTATTTTTTTTAAATTTTTAAACAAATTTTTAATAAAACATATTTTTTAAATAACCTCAATCAAATATTTCATATCTCCATAATAAAAATCTATTAAATTTATTAAATAAACAATATGTTAGAATTTCAACATCTTAATATCTTATGACTTAATATTACAAATCTATTACATTTTATTCTATTTCACTCGTATTTTCTCCCGTCGTAGTTTCGGATGTTCCTTCGGTATCATCTTGGTCTTTTTCATCACTTTGAATATGTTGTGTTCGAGTAGCGGCTTTTGACCAATCATTGAGCAAACATTGGGCTTCCAAGTTTTCCGGCCTTAAGCTAGAACGTCTTTCGTCCAATATATTTCCTCCAATACTAAATGTTTGCTCCACTGCAACTGTTGAAACTGGACAAGCTAGAATTTTTTTTGCCATTATAGCCAAAATTGGATATATTTGTGTTTTTTGCGACCACCATCTCAAAATGTCGAAGTTTTCCTCGTCTGTATCACTAAAATCAAAAGTAGTGGTAAAATAATTCTCAAGTTCCTGACTGAAACTTGAGGATCCTCGTGGACGTTTCGTCTGTTCCCTTAATAAAAGTTGCGCTTTAGTAAGTTTAGAAGAAACATTACTAGTTGCAGTGGATTGTGTTTCATGTGAAACAATTTGTCCACCATATTTGATGTTATATTCATTATAAATATCAAGTAAATAATTTTTAATATTAAACAAAATCAATGAGATAGAAGGAATTGTTTCCGCAATAGGCTCCAAAGATTCATAATATAATGTTAACATGTCGTTTAAGCCATCTAATTTAAGTCTAGGATCTAAAACAAAAGCACATAAAAAAATTTCAGGAATGAGCAAAAAATATTTTTTCCATTTTGCTTTCATGACGAGAATACATTGAGCTAAAGCACTATCATTAGAATTAACATGTTCATGAAAAATACAAGCAATGTTGCAACAATGTGTTAAAACTAAATGTGAAGTAGGGTAATAAACACCGGATAATTGGTCACTAGCATCATTAAAAACTTTTAAAATTTCACAAATACTAGTGCATATGTTCCATTGATTTGAAAACAAATAAATATCACGAGCTTGAACAAATTGATGAAAAAATGTACATAATAAATCTTTATATTCAAAAGAGGATAATAACAATTTATATTTTGAATTCCAACGAATTGGAACATCTCGTGCAAACCGCTTAGGCTTCATACCATTTACTCTACAAAATTTTCCCCATTGCTTCATAACTTGAGGATGCGTCCATAAATAATGAATAGCGTTCCTAATTGGTTGAATATATATGCCTAAACTTTTTAGTCCATCTTGAACACACAAATTTAAAATATGACATGTGCATCTAATATGAAAAAATTTACCACCTAGTGATGGTTTACATATTTCAATAAGCTCACTAATACTAGAAGTATTTGCACTAGCATTATCAAAAGACATTGAAAAAACTTTGGTAGTTAGACCATATTCTTCTAAAATAACAAATATAAGTTGCGAAATATTTTGTGCCGTGTGTGATTCGTTGAAACATCTATATGCAAGCAACCTTTTTTGAATGTTCCAATTATTATCAATCCAATGACATGTAATGCCCATATATGAACAACTTTGCCAATGATCACTCCAAATATCGGAACACAAAGAAACTTTATTATTCAAACTATAAAATTCCTTAATTAATTCTTTCTTTTGATCAACGACTAACTTTTTCATTGTGTGTTTGAGACTATTTCTTGGAATACGTCTAATAGAAGGATTTGCACTTGTAGAAAGCCAATTTTCAAAAGATAATTTATCGCTAAAACTAAAAGAAAGTTGTTCAACCGCACAAAATTTAGCCTTTTCTTCTCTAAATCTAGCTTCGTTATATTTAAATAGTTGAGATTCATTACCCGATTGAGAAGAGAATACCGCAATTTGAGTTTGAGCACGATCAATCCCAATTTCCACCGGATGATTTTTTTCGATATGTCGCGTCAAAGTTCCATATCCACCTCCTTGTTTAAATTTGTAACATTTTGAACAATATTTGCATTTGGCTTGCAAATCACCGGAGGAAAGCGTAATCTTCTCGAAGTGTTTGGTGAAGATATCGGATGTCGGGCGAGGCACCGCTCGAGTTTGTCTTTGAGAGGCCGCCGGATCGTTCATACTTTCTTGATTTGCATGATAACGTGGTGGTGGTTGTTGTTGTTCAACTTGTTGTCTTTGTTGCGCCTCTTGTCGAATTTCTTAAATTTCATCATCGGAATATTCAAGATCAAATCCATCGACATTGAATTGAGGATACTTGACCTCGGGTGGTATGATGCTCTTTTCCTTTCCTTTTCCTTTGTCACCCCTACGACTTGATCCCGCTCCGAACATTTGTAATTGTATAAATATGAAAATAAATTAACAATTGACAATATACCAATAATCGAAACTTGATATTTTTGATAATTCAAGAAATTGAAATGAATTGAGAATAGAGAGAATGAAGAGTAAATTGTGTAAACAAAATGAAAGGGGGTTGGGGGGTATTTATAGATAAAAAATAAAAAATAGATTTTTTTTTTTTTAAAAAAAAAAAACCGGCCGACCCGCCGGGTCTACAACGGCCACGAAATCCTGGCCGTTGAATGATCCAACGACCACTTGGTAGTGGCCGTTGGATCATGTGGCACCCGGATGGGCGCCACGTGTCCAACCCGCCGGGTTGGACGGTTCCAACCCGGCGGGTCGGACCCGTTCAACTCGGCGGGTTGGACCGCCGGGTTCCCGGTTTTCCTAAGAGAAAACCGGAACCGGACCGCGGTTCCAGGTCGGGCCCGTTGACCCGGTTAACGGCCCGTTGACCACGGGCCGGTTCCGGTCCGGGTCCGGGCCCAACCCGGCCCTTGGCCAGGTCTAACGTGCAATATAATATACGAATATTATGTAGAAATATATCTACACAATATATTTATATTTTTAAAGTATTTTCGATATGAATGATATTTAAAATTAAATAGTTAATATTTCAAAATATTATATTTTTTCTAACAAATTGTTTGACATTGCATGATCAATATATTAATTTTATTTATTTAATTAACTAAGTATATTTGTACATTACATTGAATGGTTTTTTAGGCAAGTCAAAATTTACACAATGACATCAAGTAGTTATTCTAGGGATGCTAAACTATTATTCCCTCTATTTCATATATATATTATCCTCTTTGCACTTTCACATAAATTAAGAAAAATTTATTGAAAAAACAAGTTTTATTTAAACTTTTTATTTTATTCTTATTTAATGTATTAAAAAATAATTGCACAATTTTCAACGTGTACTTAATATGGGTATATTATTAAAAAAATGTAAAAAAATATTATTAAATATGATATATGCTTATATATTTGAGACAAACAAAAAAGAAAACGTGGACAATATAATTGGGACAGAGGGAGTATAATGTAGTAAAAATATATTTATTTCTAACATATTATTTATTATATAAAATTTATGATGATTTTTATATGAAATGTTAGCATAGTGAATCAGTGATTCATATCATTCAAACTTATATTAATAACTCATCGGATATATTATACGTAAAAAAAAACTCATCTGATATATTATCTCGAAACTATAATTTATTAAAACTTGAATAATAATAATCGTGGTAAAAACTATCACGTGGCTAAATTTATTTTGCAAAAACTCACATAAATTGACGTATTGATTAATTTTATCAGATGGGTTTTTGATCCGATGATCAATGAAAAAATATTATTTTTAACAATAGAGAACGACCGCATAGTTTTACAAATATAAATCGTGGATAGTATCCCATAAGATATATTCAACAAAAAATTTTCATGAAATATTTTTGTTCCTACTAACTTGAAATATTTTTCGGCCCTCACCCACTGTATTATTATAATCTAATAATCTAATCCCATTTCTAAATAGGCTTTAAAAAAGAAATATATAAATATCTAAAGGGGACAAAATCGAGAATTCTTGGAGATTTGAATTTCTAAATAGCAGATAAATGAAGCTTATTTTGGATTCTCCCAAACAGACCCTTCCTCTCGTTTCTCCTCTCTCTGGCCTTAGCCATGGCTTCTTTCCCTCAAAATCAATTCCAACATTTCCTTCAACACCCACAACAATCCAAACCCTACAGGTAACTCATATTTTGAAGCGCAAGCCGAATATTTCTTATAATTTTGTTGTCTGTTATCAAGATTCAATTTTTTTTGGGGTTGTTTACCACAATTTTCGGTTGATTTAATCCTGTTTTTTGTTTCCTTTTGCAGTGATTTGTATAACAATAACATGGAGGGTCAGATTTCGCAGCAAGTGACCTACTTTAACACCCCTAATCTCCTTGAACATCACCCCCCTTACATCCCTCCCTGTATTGTCTCTCATATTTGTCTAACTTCGATTTGTTCTTGAAATCTGAGCTTTCTTCTACCCTAACACCACTTTCTCTTCTTTTTTTCAGTTCAAGTTCAAGGGTTGGCTCCTGGCCCGGTTCAAGAAGAAATCGGGCTCGATTTACAGTGGAATTTTGGGATGGAGCCCCAGAAAAAGAGGCCCAAAGAACAATTGTTCCTGGAGAACAGTAATGATTATAATAAGAACAATAGTAACTCCCAGATATCATCTGTGGATTTGTTGCAGGCTCGATCGGTGTCAACTGGGCTCGGGCTTTCATTGGACAACAATCGATTGGGTTCTTCGGGTGACTCGGCTTTGATTGGGCTTGTTGGGGATGATCTTGAACGGGAGTTGCAGAGACAGGATGCAGAGTTTGAGAGATATATTAAACTTCAGGTAGGATATAATGACTCTTAATATTTAGTAGTTAGTTTTTTTTTTTCTGAAAGAATCTTTTATTTGAGTGTCTATTTGTTTGTGGTTCAGTTGCGATTTAAGTATTCGATTATTGCATGAAGAGGATTGTAGATAACACAAAATGGTGTGAAAATATCAACCCGGTGTTGAAAATATAGTATCAAATAATGTCATGGTATTTAAAAACCTATGAGTTCTGCGCTAAGGTTACAGATCATCAGCTCAGTCATTGCTCCTCAACACAAACAGAGATTCCATGTAGTACGCGCCTTAACCATAAAGCCCATACTTTTGTGTGCTTCTGAATGTCTAAGGCCGCTCTTAAGCCCCCTTAAATGTGGTGATAATAAATAAATGATCCAAATGTTAGATAGTAGTTTTTATACTTGACTAGTATTTGTTTTATTGTTATTTGATAGTCTGCAAAAAAAAAAAAAGGAAGAAGAGTTGTATTTGATGATATTTTCTTTGAATATGTAGATTATAGCGTATCACTTAATAAAGCGTGTGCCTCACTTTGCGTCTTGGACCTAGGCTTTACCATATTGATGCTCTTCAGTGTGTCTCGTGCTTCAAATAACCGTGACTTATCTTAGTTCATAGGATGCATACCGGTTGTTAGTCATTTATGTTTTAATTGATTTTCTTATGTTCTTGTCGATATCTTCCACGGACCACCACACCTTGTGTGACACTTATCAGAGGTTCACATTGACTTGCTAAAAGATTCCATATTGGAAAATGTATGTGACTATTATTTATGTTGTCTAGTTAGAGTAAACTCCTACTTAATCTAGATAGAAAATCCCAGTTTCTGATTGTCGTTGAAATTAGCAAAGCAGGTGTAGGTTCTCATACTTTATTTACCACGCCTTGAGGCAACAAGACTTCATGTAATCACATATTTGTTGAATAATTTGAATTTAACAAAGCAGTATATTTACCACGCCTTGAAGCAACAAGATTTTGTGTAATCACGTATTTGTCATTTAAATTATTTCGGATTGTCGTTGAATTAGCAAAGCAGGTGTAGGTTCTCATGCTTTATTTACACGCCTTGGCTTGAACCAACAAGACTTCACGTAATCATATATTTGTCCAAGCCTTTGCAAAATGGACGACATTTCTAGCATGACAACTGTCCCTTACCTGGTCAGAAAACAGTGAATCGTGTCATTAGTTTTAAAGTTTTGATAATGTATAATCTCAGTTGCCGTGCTGTCGTGAGGTGAGACTCCTACTTGTGAAGTGTGGGGATAAAGTGTGTTTGAGGGGTTTGTAAATAGCTTGTGGCCACCATTGGCTTAATCACTTTGGGTTGCTGACTTAGCCAATTCAGTGGTTGCTCATATTTTTGGTTATTGAGGAGTACATAGATCATGTGCTTATGGATCCAGGCATGCTAGTTTTAGTTTTGCTATATATTTTCAGGTAAAAGTTAGATTTATTAGATTATTTTAGTCCATTTATTATAGTAGGTAAATTCATTTAACTCTGGTTTTGGCATTAATAGATTACCCTTGTTTACTTATGGTAATAGGGTGATCGTCTGAGGCAAGAGATATTACAGAAGTTTCAAGCAAACCAATTGCAAACCATCTCATATGTGGAGCAAAAGGTTCTACAGAAACTCCGGGAGAAGGAAACTGAGGTGGAAGATATCAACAAGAAGAACATGGAGCTTGAGTTGCGAATGGAACAGCTGGCTTTGGAGGTCAATACCTGGCAACAACGTGCAAAGTACAACGAGAACATGATCAACACGCTCAAGTTTAATCTGCAGCACGTTTATGAACAAAGCCGAGACAGTAAAGAAGGTTGTGGAGACAGCGAAGTAGACGACACAGCCTCGTGCTGCAATGGTCGTCCGGTGGACTTTTTCCATTGTTTCAAGGATAGCAATGAAATGAAGGAGTTGATGATGTGCAAGGTTTGTCGAGTGAAAGAAGTGCGCATGCTTCTTTTACCTTGTAAGCACCTGTGCCTGTGTAAAGATTGTGAAAGTAAGTTGAATGTTTGCCCCTTGTGTCACTCCTCCAAGTATATAGGAATGGAGGTTTATGTGTAATTTGATGTAGCATTCGTGTTGGATACATTGGTCGACCCGTTCTATAGTAGTAGGACTGGTTCTTAACTAGCAAGGAAAGTTGACTTGTGTGTGGTCGTTCTGCATGCTCAGGAACCTGAATCACTTTGTCGAACCATATTACGGGTTTATTATAAATGTTATTTCAAGTTAATTTTCAACATTTTTTTCAGTGGCTTCTCGGTGTACGTTTTGTATGGGCACTGGACTCGGGATCTGTATTCTGTCTTAACGATCTGCATTTATGTGATCTGTGCAAGAACCTTTTTGAGTCTCAGCAGTTCGAGCCAGATACAGCCGTTAGGGAGGCCCAGCCCACATGCAGGGGGTCTTAAGTGGTGTATATATATATACACACGCATACAAATCAATTAAGAGATCACAATCGTTACCCAATCAAGATAAACACAAAATATGAACCAATGACAGTACTGTTAGAAGTATCAATTGACAATTATTATATTTGATGCTGGTAAATAATAATGCAGCTTTCAAGTATTTTGATTGCAAGAAAAATGGACGCAAGTGGGGGATCTAATGACGCTTGGAATGAAAATGGTGAGGTCGTGATCAGTGGGGGAGTAAGGATCTGAAATCTATTCGGGCTATATAAGTCATGGCCGGCAAGAACCAACGCTCGTGGCAAGAAATCGGTGGAGAAAGTAGGGATCCCCAACGTGTTGGGGGTTGGGTGTTTGAGAATTGGGTCTATTTTTGTGCGTTTTGGCTCACATATGTTCTCATGTGAGTTTTTTATGTGTTAGTTTCGAGTCACCCGAGCTAATCTTAAATTGGGGAAAAAAATAAAAATAAAAAAGAAGAAGAAAATTTGGTCATTCGAACTGACCACAAAATGGCCAGAAAAAAATAATAGTAAAATGGTTTTTAAAATAAAAAGAAAAAAAATTAGGCCACTCAGGCTGTAACATGGTTGTGACTGTGATGGAGTCTCAAATGAAGGTTTTTTTTTTCCTCTCCTTTTTTAGAATTGCAATTTAATTGATGAATTTTCATATATTTTAATATTTTATTTATTTTGAATACATGCATCAAAGATTTGTGATAATATATATATACGATCAAAAGGTAAATAGATATAATGAATTTAGCATTGCTATATATATCCAGTATAAATGTGGGCTCCAATTTTAATCATGAAAATTCGCTTTCCTTTTTCTTGGCATAATATTTATCGTTCACAGTATATAAAAAGAAGAGAAACAAGAGAGAAAAAGAATTGGGTATGCATAATGCATGTGATCCTACAGCCTTTGTGTTTCCCCTCTTATTGTAATATTCTAAAAATTCATGCAAAAGCTTGCCACCATTTTTATTTCTTCTCTTTTCTTCCCATGATCCACTTTTCTCTTCAATCATTTTTTGGATCGTACAATTTTATTTTATTATTATTATTTTTTGCAACCGATCGATGTACTCTTCTCTTTTCCATCTGTATTTAAATTATAACCAAAATGAAGTCCATTTACTATATATTTTTAACAAATTTATTTTTTAGCATTTAACAAATTTATATATAGAATATCGGCACCCTACTCGTCTAATGAAAAGATTCATTACACGTAAAGCCAAAGCTCAGACACATTCGATCTCTAAGATAGAACTTAATTAATCTCGGCATTTTTCTTGTTCATCATCTTGAAAAAGTTTAGTGCTGCGACTGTGTATGTATATAAGCACACAGACATGCATAAATATTGCTATTTGGAAATAACTCAACGAGCTAATTAAACCATGTCCATTCAATTATTGGAATTAATTCGTTGTTTTTTTTAATATCTCTCGAAATTAATCTCAATCTTATAACCATCTTTTCGTGTACTATAATTAATAAAATTATTTGGTATAATAATTTTTCAAAACTGAGTCACAGTTTACCACAACTTAATTGTCGTTCAATAAACACACATATATTTTATAAAAGGAAAAAGGAAGAAAGGAAAAGGAGAAAGAAAGAAAGATATTGTAAGATTTAAAAGGGGAAAAATCAAAGGAAACAACAAATTAAAGGTAATAAAGAAAGCGTAGCAATGTTGCTCTCTGCTTTTAATGCATCTTAAAGAGTGTTTAAGAAAATGGGTTCTCTTTATTTGATTAGAAAGAATGAACCATGCAAGTTTTTTTTTTAATAACTTTAACCCTTTATTATGGAAAACTCCTTTTGGACCAATTCATGATAGGTTACTAGGATTTTGCAAGGACTCCAAAAATGCATCAAAACAGAGCATGGTACCTCCGAATACGAGATTGAAAATAAGTTTTGAGATTATATTTTTTAAAATAAGAATATAATATTTTCAAGATTAATCTATAATGTATCAAAGTTTGCATCACCTAAAAAAAATTTGGGTAGTTCCTCGCCCCATCCATACATGCATTTAAATTTTAATTCTCACCCGAGGAAGTTTGCTTTTGTAGTGTTTTCTTAAAGGAAACTTTTGCATGGAGAAGTCATCTTTTTATTATCCCAATTTATTCCAATTGCTTTCCACTCCAATCACTCCAATACTACTTTCTATTCCATTTTTCAAATTTAATTTGTGTACCTTCACTTTTCTTGGAACTGACCATACGTCCCATAGTGCTTGATACCTGGTAATTTCGTACCCTAAAGGGTTGACAAAGTTACATATATCATGAATATATACACACACTAATGTGCATGGCTTCCAAGAAATAAAGAGAACAGATGAACCATTCTCACATACACTTTAATTCATCAAATTGTGTTCATATTATCGAAAAGAATTATATTGAGACTAATTATATATATATATATATGACTCTCGTGTACTCCACACGTGACCAGCTCAAATAAAAGTAGCAGTTCATCCTATATATATATATATATATATATATATATATATATATATATATACATTCACCATGTCCCTCCAACGGATGAAATACTTTTTCTGCAACATATATTCTTCATGTTTCAGACCCACAAGTCTACGAGATCTGCGACTTATTCCAAAGTCCTATATTAACATTTGCTATAACATATATACTAGACTTCACATTCAGATTATAAAATAAGCTTCCCATTTAATTAAACTAGAAAATTGCACGTGCAACACACATGCCACGTTATAATAATTTTATTAGTTGATTGCTTTTTTTTAATTAAGTGTTATATATCGTACTATCAATTTCAAACTTCGATTATAATCATTTGATCTCTAATTAGTTATTGAAGTGAGAACATTTTGTCTTTAATTTTGTCTTTTTACGATCGATTTGTGGTATCTAATCAATGCTTTTATGTTTTATACACTGACTTTAATTTATTTTTTAATTAATGACTTTAAAACAATAATATATGTTATATAACTGTCGAGAAATGTAAAAAAATACATTGATTTTTTATAAACCGTAGGACCGAGCGTTTTGCATTTTATTAAAATCTATATATAGTTTATATATAATTGTGCAATTAAAATATTTTAATCTGTGTAACAGTTCAAACACTATATTTTGATTGTTTTACATAGCAAAAATATAATTATTGTACCCAATAATCTCTTTTCCAATAATTATGCTCGCAATCAATGTGAATCGAAGTCATGACCTTCACTTTGATACATATTGTATGGTCAAATGCTTATTGCATTTTCAAAAATTATAGTCATTGTAACAATACTAATCTAATATTTTAAATTATGTTGTATCTCAAATATTATGTTTCGATTGTTCTTCTCAGTATGAATAGTTATTGCACTTCAACAAAAGTAATATCTATTAAATAATAATTTATTTATATTGATTTGCAAGTTAAAACAGTAATTTATTTGAAAGAAAATAATTTGTTTGTTCTATTAACACATCACATTTTGATTTTTAGTCAATTGATTTGTCAAATTTAAGTTTTGATACACTAACTTTTAATTTTAACTATTTTTAATTCAATTGTTGACATGATATCTAATAAGTCAACAATTTTTTAAGTTGCATCATTTTTATAATGCCCATGTCAGTATTTTTCGATGCAAAATAAGCATTTTTCATTGTCACCACAACAATTAGGTGTAAATAGATTAAAATAAAATTTATTCTTAAAAAAACAAATTTTGAAAACTTAGTGACCAAAACCTAAGATTTAAAAAGTTAGTGAAAAATAATAATAATTTTTTAATTTAAAAGTTTTAGTTAAAGATAAAATTTGATCTTCTATGAATAAAGTGTATCTAAATCATATATATTTTTTACGTCTGATAAAACATGATGTTCATATGACTTGCTTTGATTTTCAAGTTTTTTGCTCATGCATAATACATTCACAATTTTGTGTATATTTTCTAGCATATTGAATAACTTTGTTTCTTTAGCTTTGAAAATCAAATTTAATATACATTCAATAATATTTAGCATATAAAATAATTAATGTCCTAACAAAAATACAATACAAAAGAAATTTTTCTAACATAAACTCTTATGTTTAAGTATTAAAAAATTTATGTCAAAAAATTAATTTAGTCATACAATTATTTATTTAATTAATGATAAACATAATTGTTTCATAAGTTTGTCATAATCTTATTTTAAAATCTAAAATATTAATATGTAGTAAATGTCTCTCTTTTTTTTTTTATTTTTCTGAATATCCATATACATATAATATGCCATAATCATGGTAAATTTTTTTATTTATTCAAATCATGTAATAATTTTTTTCAGTAAACTATCATAGTTAGAGTACATAGTCATCACCATTAGTTTTATAATATTATTCCTACAATCTGGAATATTAAAAATTTTTAGTTAGATTACTAAATTCAAAAAAAAAATAAACAAACTAAAACGAATTGATTGGATAAAATAGAAGAATATCTTTCATTTATATGTGATATATAGTCTCAATTATTTATTATCTGATTTTACTTGATTTGAACCAGATGACTAAGTTAATGATTCAATTTATTTTTTTTCACGAAACTATAATGACCGAAATATTATGTTTAAAAATTTAGAAGACTAAAACATAGCGATGCTGATAAAGGTTGAAAGTAAGTTGTCAAATTAATATATATTTTTTAGATTAAAATAGCTTTCAATTAGTAAAACATTAACTTTAGAACATGAATTAAATATTAATAATTAATTCACATAAATAAATAAATAAATAAATATACATAAATTAAATACTCATTGAAAAAACTACAAAATGACATAAAAGAAGCTTGAAAATGACAAAAATTTAGTCATTAAATTAAATAAAATAAATACAACACTGTAAATTCATAACTAAATAACCACTTTTATATAGATAAATATTATATTATAATGTAGTTCAGACATCAACATGAAAGTTAGTTATAATTATATATTTTTTAATTTGGACAAAAAAATATCAGTGTTGATTACACTTTTAGTTCAGCACTAAAATATTTTTAATCCCTAAAATTTTTTAAAGCATTACATAGTTAGTTATCACCATTATTTTTGTAGTTCCCCTTCTTAAAAAATGGAATACCAAAGATTTTTGTTAGATTACCAAATGCAAAAAATAAGCTAATTGATTGAATAAAAGAGGATAATACATTTCTTATTTAAGTGAAATAAAATCTTGATTTATGATATGATTTTATTTATTTTGAACAAGATGGTAAAAGTTAATAACTCGATTGAAATTTTTTGTTTTATAAAAATTTAATACTAAATTAAGTTAAAAATTTTAAAAGACTAAGAACATAGCGATTGAGATAAAGCTTGACAGTAAGTTTAAAAATTAATAAATTTTGTAGATTTATGGACAAATAAAAAAATATAGCTTTCAATTGATAAAACTTTCGTTTCGAACATGAATTAAATATTAGCAATTGATTTTATCTATAATAAATACATAGATACAAAGTAAATACTCATTGAAGAAAACTATACAATGAATAAAAAACCTCAAAAACCTTAAAAATGACAAAACTAATTATTAAATTCATAAATAAAGTGCTAGTTTTATATAGATATAGATATAGATAAATTGTCAGTTATATATACATATATATATTATTAATAAGTATTATACTGTAGTTCAAACATCAACATGAAACTTACTTATAATCATATATTTGTTTATCTTTGATAAAAAGTATAAATGTTGTTGATTACACTTTTATTTTATCACTGAAATATTTAGTTAGGCATCACTGTTAGTTTTATAGTTATTCTTCCTAAAAAAAGGAATACAAAAAATTTTAGTTAAATTACCAAATTCCAAAAAATAAACGAATTGATTGAATAAAATATGAGATACATTTTCTATATAAGTGGAATACAATATTGCTTTATGATTATGATATGATTCTATTTGTCTTGAATCAGATGATTAAAATAAATGATTTGATTTAATTTGTTATTTGTTTAAAAGTTTAATAATCAAAATATTAGGTTAAAAAATTTAGAAGAATGAAGACTAAAAGCAAAGCGTTAAAGATAAATGTTGAAAATAATTTCACAAAAATAATAAATTTCTTTGATGTAGAGAAAAAAATGTTAATATAGCTTTCAATTAATAAAACTTTAATTTTAGGACATAGGACGTTAAATATTAGCAATTATGTTTACTTAGAATAAATAAATAGATACAAATTAAATACTCACTAAATAAAACTACAAAATGACAAAAAAACATCTAAAAACCTTGAAAATTTCAAAAAAATAACCATTAAATGAAATAAAATTGAGGATATTACTAAAAAATAATTTTAGGATATGAATTAAATATTAGCAATTAATTTTATCTATAATAAAATAAATAGTCATAAATTAAATACTCATTGAATAAAACTACAAAATGACATAAAAAATTTCAAAAAGTATTTGGAATGACAAAAATTAACCATTAAATGAAATAAATTGAGAATAAAAATAAAACTTTAATTTTAGGAGATGAATTAAAATAAATAAATAGTGACAAATTAAATATGCATTGAATAAATCTACAGAATGACCTCAAAAACTTCAAAAAGTCTTGGAAATGACAAAAATTAACCATTAAATGAATTAAAACGATGACAAAAATGTAAATTAACAACTAAACTTTAATTTTAGGACATTAATTAAATATTAACAATTAATTTTACCTAGAATAAATAAATAGTGACAAATTAAATAAGCATTGAATAACTCTGTAGAATGACATAAAAAACATCAAAAAGTCTTTTGTATTTTGTTTTTACTACATTCAATTTGATTTAAGAATTTGATTGATAAACGCACTATCGCTTATCCAATTATGTTTTATTTTTCGTTTTATTTTTTAATTTAATTTAATTTAATTTTTAATATTAATGCTTTTGTTTTTTTTAATAATTTAAAGTTTTCTTTGAGTACGTATTTTTTGTTTCTGTTTTTAAAAATAAATTATTATTATTTACATGTACATATTGAACATTCGTTTTGTTTATTTTATTTCATGATTTTATTTAAATTAATTTATTTCTTAGTTATGTGTCTTTCCCATTTGTTCTCCATTTTCGTTTTGCGCCGATTAATTTCAAATTGTTTTTGTTTATTTAGTTTGCTTTGATTAGAATGGATTCAAATTTGTACGAATTACATTCGTAAACACATTTTTATGAGTAATAATAACTGTTTATATCTTTTCTTTTTTTTGGTAATTATTATTTGTATTATAAATTTCGCATACTCGCTTATTACTCATTCTTTAATGGCGTATTTATTTCAGTTTTTTATACCTTTTTCTGATTCTGATATAATTTAATAGAAGTTATTGGAATTCCAATGCAGACATATAGGAAATAAGCGGTGAACTTTAGTAAAGCAGCTAAGAGCCACGATGTAATTACTTATATAACCTCGAAAACTAAGGAAAATGTGTGCAATTTATTTAATATAAATTGGCCAATATGGAAATTCACAATGGTATGTGAGACTTTTATAGATATATAGATTAATTTATTTCTTAGTTATGTGTCTTTCCTATTTGTTCTCCATTTTCGTTTTGCGCCGATTAATTTCAAATTGTTTTTGTTTTTTTAGTTTGCTTTGATTAGAATGGATTCAAATTTGTACGAATTACATTCGTAGACACAGTTTTATGAGTAATAATAATTGTTTATATCTTTTCTTTTTTTTGGTAATTATTATTTGTATTATAAATTCCGCATACTCGCTTATTACTCATTCTTTAATGGCATATTCATTTAAGTTTTTTACACCTTTTTCTGATTCTGATATAACTTAATAGAAGTTATTGGAATTCCAATGCAGACATATAGGAAATAAGCGGTGAACTTTAGTAAAGCAGCTAAGAGCCACGATGTAATTACTTATATAACCTCGAAAACTAAGGAAAAAGTGTGCAATTTATTTAATATAAATTGGCCAATATGGAAATTCACAATGACATGTGAGACTTTTATAGGTATATAGATAACTACTAGATGTTTAAATAGTCGGTGTTTTTTCGAACAAACTTTGGTTCATAATTATTAATTTGGAGGACATCTTCAATTAAATTAAATCAACCCCAAGATCACTGCCACGATCAAAATTCGATCCCTTCATAAATTTATTATACGTAGATATATATATCCTAATTTAATGATAAAACTAGCTAGAAATAATATATAAGCCAACACTTGCATGTTGTGCCTCTATCGATCCCTGCAAAAAGGGCCAATACAGTGTACAAAAGAGAGTTTGAGAAGGGATACTCCAAAGAACCATATATGCAGCTTGTCGTGTACTGTTATCTTCTTTATTCTCCTTCTTCACAACTAGCTGGCTTAATTCGCCCACTTACATTAGGAAACCGTGCCTAAATTAAAAAGGCATGATTGATACATCCAAAAATTTAATTAAAAATCATGTAAATTTTTTTAAAACTTCTGCCAAAGATCTATTTTTTTAAGATGAAAAACTCGACATATAGAAAAATAATAATCAAAAGTGAGTAAATTAATGTGAATCAGTATTTGTCTGAGAGGGAGAAGTATATCATATGTGAAGGGTTACCTTGGTTTTAGCGTGAGGTCATGTGTTCAAAGATGTCTGTCCTTGAAAATCTCAATGGGCCATTATTCAAGTATGATTATCGACTTATTATATATATATATATATATATATATATATATATATAATTGTAATTTGTGAAGAGTATCGATCGGCAGTGGTCATGTGAGAGTTGGTGGGGTTTACGCATTTTTTTATTCATTTCCTTGTGTTATATTTTTTATATATCATGAATATGTACAAAGTGTCTATCCGATGTGTACCTATAATTCGAATATCAATCTCATTAAAAAAATATATATATAGGAGACGTACAATATGATGAAACAGGAAATTAATCACCGGGAGGAGAGTAAATTAGTATGTATAATTCAAAGTATTTAAATTAGTTGCATGGTCAAAGAATAATGGACCAAATTGATGAAAGTTTGAAAAATTGATTAGAAGCTGCGTGAAACAAGAAATAATGCATAGAAGAAGAAATAAAAATGTCGTCACTCCACGTACAGGCTTTTTAAATCCCATCACGTAATTCCACAGGGGACTTTTCCTAGCTAGCTAGCTCGTATATATTAATTATTATTCTGTCAACGACGCATATATAAACAAAAGTAGCTGGAGAATATAAAATTAATGATGAGATTCCAATTCATCCTTATGATCATCATATGCAAAATAAATATTTAATTTTTTCTAAGAGAAAATATGTATGACTCTCTTTTGACATGAAGTCGTGAAACAAAGGCCACCTTCTTCTTCTACATCTTCTATTTCTTTATTAGTTTACGGTCGACCAATAAGTTGTGAAACACTGGGACTCTGAGATAGAGGAAATATTTTTGGTTTTGTTTTAAAAAAAATTAAATTGTACAAATTTACACTCTGTTGTTTCCAACCCAAAATATATATTCTACGTACTAATTGTCCTTTTTTTTTGGGTAATGATAAGATTTTAGAATAATTTTGCTCAATTTCTGACATAATTAATTTGACATCTACAATATATATAATAACAATGTCATGATCTTATCTCAAGAACAAAATAAAATATATTATTTATGTATATCAGTTTTCCACCATTTTTTAAAAATCTTTCTTCAAAATTTTCAAAATTACATGTCGAGAATTTATTTTCTGAATTTATGCTCGCGCCGATGTAACCATGAATGACTTGAAATAAATAAATAAGAGCAAGAAAATGTGTCACGGGTTTGTTTAGGAAAGCTCCTTGATTATATTTCACAGTTGTAGACACACACAGACACATATTCCTCTCTCACTACTTATATATAATATAAAAATATCATATCCTACGCCTACCCAAGATATAAAATTTATTTTTTTAAAAAAAAATTGAAATTGCTTCACTCCAACTCCTCAAAACCCCTCATTTTCAAGAACCACTGAATCCATTGTCCCTTTCAAGAAAGTTGAGCTTATTTTTTAATTTCTTGGGATTTTTCAATGGCATTGATGGTAGATAATTGTGAAGGGATACTTTTATCCTTGGATCCACACAAATCAGTCCCGGCTCCATTCTTGACCAAAACTTACCAGCTTGTCGATGATCCTAACACGGATCACATAGTTTCTTGGGGAGAAGATGATGCCACCTTCGTCGTATGGCGTCCACCGGAGTTTTCCCGTGACATTCTGCCTAACTATTTTAAACACAACAATTTCTCCAGCTTTGTACGCCAACTTAATACTTATGTAAGTTTGTTCTTAATTCATTTCTTCTTCTCTAATGCATGCAATAAGTAATGTCACCGAGTAGAGTTTCTTCACTTTCGTTTCTTGGGAATGCATGTGAAACTAGGGTTTTCGAAAGATTGTACCAGACAGATGGGAGTTTGCTAACGAGTTCTTCAAGAAACAAGAGAAGCATTTGTTGTGTGAGATTCACCGTAGGAAAACAGCTCCTCCGCCGAACCACCACTACCCCATCTCCGGCCAGAGTTTCTTCTCCTACCCCAGCAGCCGAGTCAGCATCTCTCCTCCGGACTCCGATGATCAGCAGACACAGAATACATGGTGTGATTCTCCTCCATTCTCCTCCCCCAATGGAGGAGGCAACGCCCCAATATGCGGCGGGAACTCATACAGCACCTCACTCATTGCACTCTCTGAAGACAACGAACGCCTCAGAAGAAACAACAACATGCTAGTTTCTGAACTAAGTCACATGAGAAAGCTGTACAATGACATAATATACTTCGTCCAGAACCACGTGAAACCAGTACTGGCTCCAAGCAATTCATACCATTCTTCTTTATTTCTTAGCAACTCAAGCTGCAACCCCTCTACTCCAGAAATTCCCTTGAATCAGTTGCCATTCAACCAAATGGCATCAAACTCAAAGCAAGCTAATGGTTCTATTATTGGATCCTACTGTTATTCTCCAAGCAAGACTTCTCACAGCACCGTGACGTTTCTTGAAGACGGTGAAGAGTTCTGTAGAACTAAACTGTTTGGTGTGCCGCTGAATTCCAAGAAAAGATTGCACGCTGAATATCATTCTTCAACTAACAAGTCAAGATTGATACTCGATCAAAAAGATCATGATGATCATTTAGGATTGAATCTCATGCCTCCGTCCCTATGTTAGCTAGATAGATCTACCGCTTTAGATTTTGTTTTATTTATGTTGTTTTTGGTTGAGTTAAATGGTATGATGCTCCTGATATCTAGTAGAAGAGAAATCTTGAAAGGAGTTTCTGTTTGTACGTACGTACTTGGTATTTGTGTAAATATGAAGTTTAAATGCTGCGGTGGATTTTGATTAAAATTGATGTTAAAAGATCAAATTAAGTTTCAAATCCTCAAAGATTTTTTCAAATTTTCAATTATTTGTTCTTTTTTCCTTGTATATATTTTTCTTGATGATCAAGCTGTTCTGTTTTTCTGATAAATTTCAATTTAGATTAATTAATGCAAACATGAAAAAATTTGGGATGTGACCATTTTGTCTTAGATCTGCTACTCTTTTGACCGTATTTCAATAATTAATTGTTCCTAAATTTTCTGGCGCAAACTTATAGTTATCGAAATCAAGCAAATTTCTAACAACTTATATATATATATATATATATATATATATAATTTGTAGTAATTATGCGAGTACGGATAGTCACACAAAAGTGAGGAAACAGACACAAATAGATGACAACAAACGATGAAACCTTTATAAGACTTGAAGCATAAAATACAAGAAGCTAGTGGGCTAGCTATATATGTATTCTTGGAAAGCAAAATGGGGGAAGAAACCGAATAATTTTTGGTCTGAAATGTTTCGATGAAAGTTTTTATACTTCTTCTCATCTCATCGCCAGAAAACCTTTGTTTTTTCCTACTTTAAGTACCATCCCATCATCGTGTTCTTTCAACAAATTTCTTGAGTCCCCAATTAGTCTAACCGAAAAACCAAAACAAAAATCAACATAGTACTTAACGCGAGATTGATAGTTAATTAGTTTTTAAAAAAAGTTTGACCAACTATTTTTCGGTAGCCTATCGCGTTTGATGATCTTGGCTATATTAGCTAGCTAGTGTCATTAAACAATTCTTTAGAAAATAAACACAATATTTATGAATATATATATATATATGTGTGTGTGTGGACCGGAAGTTGCTTAGTTTTGAAGGATATGGAGATAATATATAATGAAAATAATGGAGAATGTTTGATTAAAAGTAAATTATTAAGCTAGCTAGGATGTGCAATGATTTGGTATCATCATACTGTTAAATAAACCCTAACCCCTGGATTAATAGGGTATTATGGCTAAAGCATCTTTTTCTTGTCTTCTTTTGTTGAGCGCATGGCACGATGAACACAAAGTTGCACGTGCACCTTGAGCATTTTAAATAAATACTCCTAGACTAACTGGAAGTTATTTTCTAGCTAATTAAATTTTAAATTTTTGAATTTACACAAAAACTCATTTGAGACGTCTATCTTATATATAATAATTTTAAATAATTAGTTAATATTTTAAAATACATATAAGTTTTAGCTTCAAAATAAATCACTGGTGTTTTTAAATCTATTTAAAGGAATAGCTTAATTTTTTTGGAAAAACGTGAAAATTTTGGTTTTTGAATAGATTAAGAAAGTGGGAGAATACCATATTAAAGATGCTTTACGAATAGAGGGTTTGAGTATTGCTTAACAGCTTAATTTTTGGAAGTTGGGAAAGAAAAAAGGGGAAATTTTGTATGGATATACTGTTCTTTGTTTTAGTCTAGCTAATTAGTGCACTTTATTGACTTTGTATTTGGTACTGCACTTTATTGACCGTTCAAAACATTTATATATGATATGTTAAACTGTCTATAATATATATGCTAATATATTTTAGGAAAAATTGATTTTTCGATCTGGTATATTTGTTACTTTATGATTTCAGTTTTCTATGTTTTCAGATTTCAGTTTTAGTTCGCTATATTTGTTTTTTTGGCAATTTAATTATTTTTTCCGACGTGGAGCTGATGTGGCACCAAAACAGTGTTGATGTGTAGCTGACGTGTGTATAATAACATGTAAGAATTTTCGAAGAAGAAGGACTAAAATTACCAAAATCAAAATATACGGGACTAAAATTGAAATCTGAAAACATAGAAGATCGAAATTATAAAGTAACAAACATATAGAACCAAATTTTTTTAAGGATTTAGAAGTTAAGATCGTATTTTAAAATAATTTATTAAAATATTTGAATTAATTTATTTTCAACAGATAAAATATATTGATGCATTTTGGCATTTTTATCAACATAATTATCATAATGTGTATATATATAAGTTGATGAGATCCTACCATATGAGTAATAAATACTCAAATCATTTATCCAAGGGTCCACGTCTCAACACATATGCATAATTAATATTATATGATTGACATGGAAAATTATGAGTTGTTAGATCTCCTATTAGGGGATACGTAATACCCTTAAGGTGAGTTGAACTAAACCATATATATAGAGAGATATATCTATGGGAAGGATATATTTTGGATCATGTAATTAATAGGGAAATATTGATCTTTTAAAAATATGAAATAAGATCTTTCCAAATAATTGATCCAACTTTTATGTATATCAACAAATTATAGTCTCTAAAAAAAAAACAAATTATAGAATGGAAATAGAGTAACACTCCTGTGAGATGGTCTTATCCATGAGACGGGTCAACCCTACCCATATTTATAATAATAAGTAATACTTTTGGCATAAATTGTAATATTTTTTAATGGATAACCCATACAAGAGACCCATCTCATAAAAATGACCCTTGAGACCGTCTCATAGGAATTTTTGCCATGGAAGAGTAAATATCATATTTTTTTTTAACTGAAGATTGTAATGTTATATATCATTTTCTTCTGTCCATTTTCGATCTGTGAGAACCAATAAAAAACAACGGAAAATATTGATCTTTTAAAAATATTAAATAAGATCTTTTAAAATAAGTTCGGATGATCCAACTTTTATAGAGTGAATTAAATAACATTTTCTTATCATATTCATTTCCTTTGTCCATTTTCGATCGGTGAGAACCAATAAAAAAATAACAAGTTAACAAATCTCTCTTTTGAAGTCTAATATTTTTTGAGTGATGCTACATGCATGTACATCGATCAATTCTCAAGTTACAAAAATTTCAATTTTCAAAATCGAAATACACGATATTAGATATGTATATTTAGCATTGATATGTTTTTGGGTTTAGAACAGATACAAGAGTTTTGTTAACGGAACTAATTAAAGTAATTCTAATTTTTATGACTTAAATGGGTGTGAATAAAGTGGTATTTTTATTTGTAAGTTTATTAAAAAAAAATTTATAAGCATATAAAATTTAAATGGTACAAATTTATAATAGTAATAGTTAAATTAGATGCAGTTTTATTAATATGTACAAATGTATCTCTGTAAAAAATATATATATACTGACAAAATATAATTTATTAGGTACAATAATGATAATTTTGTGAATAAATCAATAAATTAGTGTAATAAAAAAATAGGAAAGTTGATACTGTTATTTCAATTGGAAATACAATAAATCACAAATTATGTTCTTTTGTTTTGTTTTTGTGGATCGTTTAATTTCCGGACTTGTATTCAAGTCCGGGCTTCCAGAATTTGGTAGGCCCTAATGGATAAAAATTGCCCTATCCAATATTTAATAGAGGCCCAAATTTTAAGATACTATAGTCCAAAACCACTCGTATGACAGCAGTAGGCCTAAACCCTCCAATGGAAGCTGTCGAAATCTTGATAGCTTCATCGCCGGCGGACGCCGACATAAGCTGTTGGAACCTCTGCAGCGGCGAGGAGCTCCGACGGTTCAATTCGTGCTCTTCTACTCCCCACGGCCTCGCCAATGTAGCCGGCCGCTTTCTTGCCTCGTCCCAACTACGAAGTTCCAAGCACTCTTCTTCTGGCTCCATCCTTTATTGGTCCTGGAACAAGGTAATTTAGTTTAATTTCCCCACAAGTAAAAAAACCAGTCAGCAATGACTTGGAAACTGTCGAAAACTTGGAGATATTTGCTAAAAGAACTTGGCGATGTGGAGCTATTGCCAGCGAGGGATCAAGAATTTTTATTTTGGTTATTGCTTGCACTGGATACTGATTGAAATTTGTCACCTCTGATTTTGTTTAATTTATATTTTTTTTGGAAGTAATGAACTTAGAACTGTGTGTCTTGGTGTGCTAAATAAAGGTACTTGATTCAGTTTTCATGAACTCCCTATTGACATTGTTGTTGGAAGATGAATTTTTGTAATATTGTTAATTGTTAATTCCTTTGAGTTTTGCAGCCACAGGTAGAAGCTCGTAGCTTCCCTGCAGAACCCATTGGGCCACTAGTTTCAAATAGCGAGGGAACTTATATTGCTGGAGGAGGTATTTCAGGCGATATCTATGTTTGGGAGGTGAATAGAAGCTAGTCTTCTGTGTGATGCCTTTTTAAATTGCTTAAATGATTTCTGTTGCATAGCTGCTTGATAGTTTATCTTGTTTCTTGCTTTATGTTAAGCTCTATCATTGACGAAGTGATGAATTAAGTGGCCACAAACACACTGAGTAGTTATTTTCAATTGTGAAAATCTGTATGCCTTCATTAAGCTAATTTTACCTAGTTAGAGATTGAGTATCCATATTTGAATAAACCAGCCTGATTAGCTTCACTTCATACACTTGAATCAGTAAATTTTTTATTTTTGTTCTTTTGGATTCATGAGATGCTGCCACATCTACTAAGTGGGGTGAACTCCTAAGTAAGCATGCGGCTGGGCTCTGAATAAGACTTAAAATGCATGATTAGGATAAGGAAGAGGTTTAATCTTTTTAAAAACAATAGAGAGCAAAATCAGTGTCCAATATGACAAAGAGAATTATCAAGCTGTCAGAATATAGAAACTGCTACATCAGAAAAATAAACAAGGTATATAAAGCTAAAAAGAAGGGCGAAAGAACAGGTGTCGATTTGCATTGCAAAAGTTAATTTTTTTATGGACTAGAAATTTTGAGGCAGTGGAAGGTGCCATGAGGGGGTGGTGGGCAAATTGTTTGATTCTCCATTGTCCGATCGTGAAGGGAGTTGCAACATGGCGGATTTCCAATTGTCCATATAGCATATATTCAAACTTAACTGCATTACAGTGGTTGGGTCATGAAGGGAAATCCAATATCTACTATTACAGAATGCATAGGATGTGGGAACGAAAAATCTACTTGTACCTTGAAATAGAGTTCAATTTTTACTTAAATGTTAAATCTATTCTATTCTTAAATATGTTTGCATCAATTGGGCCTTATGAACAGGGACATGGAAATGCATGGGTATGTGTTTTTTTAATTTTATGATTCTATTTGTAGGTCGCGACCGGGAAATTGCTGAAAAAGTGGCATGCACATTACAGGGCTGTCACTTGCCTGGTATTCAATGATGACCAATCCCTTTTGATTTCAGGGGCAGAGGATGGATCTGTTCGGGTGTGGTCACTGTTCTTGTATGTTCTAGATCCTTATGTGTAATTTTGTTCTAATGCTGCAGAAAATAAATATTTGATGGACGATCTTGATTTTAGGATATTTGATGATGTGAGGAGGGAAGAGGCCAGATCTCTATATGAGTACAACTTTCACGAGCATTCTTTGAAAGTGACTGCCATTAAGATTGGACATGGGGGATGTAATGCCATCGTTGTGTCGGCTTCTGAGGACCGTACATGCAAGGTTCTTTTCTTCACTCTCTGTTTACCAATTTTGATGCAAAGTACTTGTGCCTTGAAAAAGACAAATGTGTATTCGCACAATATTGTTTAAGCTCATTTTCACTTGTATGATGCCACATATCTTACCTTGTACATTGACTTTTTGCCATTTTGATAAAGATAACGTCATCTACACGGACTGTTGCATTTTTCTTATGATGGAATCTTTTGGAAGCATTACATTCTTATCACATTTTTGTCCTTTCCTTCAGCTAAATTTCGGCATATAAATATGTAATGATTTTTATTGGATTCCAATTAATCTTAAACTATCGTAGGTATGGAGCTTATATGAAGGGAAACTATTAAGAGACATAGTCTTCCCTTCTGTAATTGATGCTATTGTCTTGGAACCTGGAGAAAATGTATTTTATGCTGGTGATAGGGATGGCAAAATACATTTTGTCGAATTAAATTCTCGTGATGCCTCCAACAGCAAGCTTGTTTCATGGACTGCGCATAGGTTGGTTATATTTTTATTTACCCTTGTTTCAGTTACTTGATTATTTATTCCTTTTCCTCCTTATTTGATGAAAGATTTCTGATTTACACTGCAATTCATTTCATTACCAAAATGTTTTGAGGCTACGGGCATCTTATTCTACAAGATATGGAGGGTTTATGGTAGCTGATGACCTTCGTTGTTTGCATGTCATAGTTAGAAATGATGTGGCAAGAACATCTGCTAAAGCATGTGTTTATATTTCTATTAACTACTATGCATATTTGACTTTTGTGGGTTCTTCTGTTTCATTCTAAACATGTGATTTGTACGACAGTAAAGCTGTAACTTGCTTGGCTTCTGGTGCTGATGGACTTCTATTAGTTTCTGGATCAGAGGATGCCACGATTCGAGTTTGGGATACTAAAACTCGAAATATTGTTCGTGTTTTCAGATACACAAAAGGTACTTTATGATGCTTGCTCTTTCAATTGACTGTGCAATTGCCTCACTTTTTAGTTTCACGATTCAATTATTTTTAAATTTGACAAATTTCACTTTCCCACTTGGTGTATCCAAAATTGATGTATTTAAGTTGGGATCATGAGTCGTTTCTAATAGTTTCTTTTAACGTTTGGAATCCTGTGAAAACTATATAAAAACCATTGTTATGCTTCTATAGTTATGGAGGATGGATGCTTGGATAAATACATTCATGATGTCTGCATTGGTTATTGATCCACAGTCATCAATGCGAGCTGGTTGCAAGCATTTTCTAAACAGATGACTGTTTTTAACAGGGTGTTGTACAGTTTTAGTAATCATATTACAGTTTGTCATTTTCATCAAAATTATAATATTTCCTATGTTGTCGTTTTAAATGTTCATCCTTTTAACCAGTTGAAAGTTCTTTCATTTTGTTAGCTTATGTAGCCGTTAAACTTGTTTCTCTGTCCTTGGCCTTGTGCAGGTCCAGTTAACAATGTTCTCGTCACCAGACAGTCGCAATCTCTATTTTCTCAGACATCTAAAAAGTCAGGAGAGTCAACACCAAAAGGGCACAGCTTCCTTTTTCCACCTCCACTACAAAAATATGCTAGTGCGCCAGAGGACAATGCGAATGTTGACGTTTATCTCAGTCCTCTCGACAATTCTGACCAATTCGTAGACTCTCCGTACATTAGTGTTCAAACGATGGAGAATCAAATTAAAGAACTAGAGGTTTGGATTTCTCTTGATGGAAGTTTCCTCTTTATTGCTTGCTTTAACATCTGATTTATTTTTTTAAAATTGGATCGTACATGTAGGTCAAAGAATTGAATTGATGTTTGCGGTTTGATTTTTACATATCTTCGATATAGTTTTTCTTCTGCTGCTTTGAGTTGAAAATCTTTCTGCATACATTTTCAATATTCTGAGTTGAAAATCTTTCCGCATACATTTTCAATATTCGTTGTCGCTCGCTTTTCAGCCTTTCTAATTCTGCTTTCTAATTACATTTCCTCATATTTTCATCTAGCTGCGTGATATATATAGCAAGCATATGCTATCGAAATGAACTGTGGAGGTAAAGATCATTCTTGACATTTCTCACTTTTGTTTCCCCGTTACAGCGTCAAGGTTCTTCAGTGGCTTCTGAAGTCGAATTAGAAAGGCTGAAATGCGAGCGACAACGATCTGCTGAAATGATTCGGAAGTGGGAGAGAATGTACAAGGAGCTACATCAAGTTTGTGTCGAAATGATTGTCGATGGTGGTCTCACTGAAGGTGCCAGAATTTCCTCCGATATGAACTGATTTTTTCTGTCAACTTTGTTAATATTTAGGTACGTATCGATCATAGTTTTGTGTTTACCAACTCAAATGTTCCAAGTTCACCATTATCTTGAATCGCTTTATCTCATTTTTGGAGGGCATGGTGGCACATTTTAGAGTTCTTTACACAATTAATGGTTTTATTCCGGGGGTGTATTTTTGGTTGATATAAAAATATTGCTTTCTAAGCTGCCTCTGATAATACTTAGCTGTCTGAGATTCAGATTTCTACAAGAACTTGTAGACAATTTCTTAGTTGCGTGCTTGATTAGTATTCATCATCTGAGAGAACATGCTAGAAGGTGTGGCATCAAAGCATATTAGAAGTTTCCATCTTTTGGGTACACCTGAGAATTACTCTTTTCATTTTCCACCAAAAGTGTACTCCATGAAAATGAGTGATCCATGAATCGAAACCAGCAACAAACATCATACTTTTTGAAAAAAGATCACTTATTGTCCTGGTTGATAGATATTACAGCAACTTGCGAACTAAAACAATAAAATACTTTAAGAACGGATCCAAGAAAGAAAGACAAATGGAAAAAGGGACCACTTGTGATTGAAATATGGTAATAAATTTCGGCCTGCGATTTCCAACGAGAGAAGAAGACTGTAGAGCTGAGAGAATATTTTTTTTAATTTTTTCTTTTGCATAATCCTAACGTGGTAGTAAAATCGAAACGATATCATTCAATAAAAACATATAATAAGAAGATAACAGTATTAAAAAATGGCAAAGTGGGGGAGAGAAGATAAGGTGATAATGCAAAGTAACCTCTGATTCTTTTATCCATTGAACCTCTTCTTGCAGGGATCATGACCCCTTTATTCACGTCTTGCTCAATAAAATACTCTTGTAGAATTTTTTTTTAAAAAAAAAATTCAATGAAACGACGGTTGTACCTTATGCTTTAGCGTTTGGACAGTGATTTGGGGGTGGTGAATTTTATATTGTGTTAAGAGTATGAAAAGAAAAGGAGGCAAGCATCTGCCTTAAGAAACACATGTTTGTTGCATTCATTTATTCATTTATTTCCCCCTATCCTTTGCTCCCACCGGCTCTGCAAATTTACAACTGTCTCTTGATGAGTCAAAAGAAACAAATATATTTTATCGGAAGTTTTGATGAATTGAATCGAATCCTTTTTGCTTTTTTTTTTTTTTTTTAAAAAAAAAAATCCTAAAAATTTTGAATGTGTACTCAAAATTTTCAAGAGAAAAAAGTAAAAAACAAAAAAACAAAAAACAAAAAAAGTCAAATGAAGGTTACTTTTACTATAAAGATTAAACTACATTTTTAAAAATTATCACGCACATAAATTTTTAAAACTATTGTGAAGTGTGTCTAACATGGGAAGCCTTTTGAAATTTTGCTGAATCCATGAAAGTCAAACTTTCCATCAATTTACCCTCATAAATTGTGTGAATTCAACCAACTTGGACAAGAATGGAGTATATTATATATATATATATATATATTATGTTGCAGGCTTACTCGATTTCATATTTTATTTTTATATTTGAAGAGATAAGATTCTATGGCACGAGCAGCAAAATATATATTGCTAGCTCCTACAAATGCACCTATTAACAATAATAGTAGGAAAATTTGTTTTTGTTTGTAAATGGAAGTGACAGTGTCCGTGACACGGGAAAAGAATGATCATATATATGTTTTAAGATTATGAATTTGAGTTCGACTCCATCCCAAAAACTAACTAGTTTACTGAAAAAAATTGTCCAAATTCAAATATACAACTCCAAAAATGTAGTTCAAACGACTTTGTAATTCATGTTTTTGGGTGTAATGTATTAATTCAAAGGTGATGTGAATAATAACGCCTAGACAATATAGTTTGGTGGTGAGATATAAAAACATGCAATAAATCCTCAGTTGTCGTTTTACATGATAAAATTTTGTCCCTTACCCAAAGGGTCGTCGTCTTAAGTTATTACCACTATTCATTATGCATGCACCCGTTAGTTCATGTCCCTATCGATGTCAAATATGTGTTCTTATATTTTATGTTTTCTTGTATTTTATAAACGTAACATGATATACAGTTTCTGTACACACACACACACACACCAAATCATAATTAATTATTAATTATGTGTGTTTAGAGTGAGGTGAAGCGCACTTTTGATCCAATGATTATTATAAATTTATATATTTTAAAAAATAAAAATCGATTTACTACTACTTTCCAACAATATTGGTCTGAGTCTGCAAATGTATGTGCAAGTGAGATAAGGTGGGTGTTAAAGGCTTAAGTTGGAAGTCCGTTGGCTATAGTCTAAACAGCACATGAAACAGTTGGTGCAGTAATAAACCTGATCAATCCACCTCGAAGAGTGTGCCACCCCCTAAATTCTTTGAACATTGCATGTATTTTGTTGAGGTGGGCTATTTTTTTTTTAAATTTTATTTATATATATATAATGGACCTTTTGAAAAGTATATATAATTTAATTTAACATTATAAAATAGAAGATTGACGGACGTAACAAATCATTCATCATTTATTACATGTAATCATCAATAATTTAAAACACGAGTCATCAATATCATGAAAGAACACCTCATATTCGCTTAAATATATATTAATTAAATTACATGATAAGACATAATCTGGTTTTCCGTGTGATTTTGAATGTGACAATATCAACTTGATGTTGAGTATATTGGTCTCATGGAATATACATATACATATATATATATACACATACATACATATATATACATATATAACCATTTCCACACTTTAGCGAGAATTAAAAATAAAAAAACCATAAAAAAAATTAATGTGTACGTAGTTGTTCACAATTTTACACTTATACTATCATATCCTTCAATTTTTATCGAGTCCGCCCCTCTTTTTTTTTTAAAAATAAAATAATAATAATAATAATAATAATAATAATAATAATAATAACTATTCAATTATCAATCAAAAAATATACATATTTCTAAATTCTAAATAGATTAGAAATTAAAATCAAAATTAATGAAGTGGTAGAATCAATCACCAGCAATGGGATCTAAATGTGGGGTGGTTCATTCATTTATACAGGCTTCTGACGCATGTCATGTGGTGGGGTTTAAACAAACCTAAAATTTTAAGCCAAAGTTGGGACTTATCAAAGACCGTGTTTATATATATAGAGTTTCGATCATATGGTCAACCATGACAATTACTTGAATAATAGTTGACGTGACAATCACTAATTGGATGTACAAAATATCACGTCAACTGTTGCTCACGTAATTGCCCATAGTGGTTGCCCATGTGATCAAAACTATATATATACCTTTGCTTTTCGATATCGACGCAATATTTTTTTAAAAAAAAAACAAGAGTAATAATATTAATAAACAACAGAATTATAATTTTCGTTCAATGCATCATAAATGAAATCTGGAGGTGATGTTCAGATTGAAAGAATAGCATAAAAACAACATACCCCCTAGCTTATACACCAAATATCGGCGTACATCCTATATTCATAATTTGATGCATGTATGTCTCCAGTCTCATATATATTGGGTCCTAAATAAAAGTGTAAACCAATAATTAATTATATATCTCATCTCACGTTCTGTAATAAGGCATACACTTAATTAATTATCTTTAAAAATAATATTTTGAAATGATATCGTATCGGAAGCACTTATGGCAACCATGGAACATACAGTTGGTAGATTAGATCTCTGCCATCGCTACAGTGGGCCAAATTCTTGTTGATGTATACTGTTACATCTTCATCACTACCCTTACCCCTCTTTCATTAATATAACTGCATGGTTTCAAAGATCACTGGTTTAGGTCTATAACGAAAGTAATATTTTTTTATAGATCATGTTTCGTATGTCTCACACGAATCGAGTTTTTGTGGGTTTTAAAATATCAAATATAATTAATGTAGTTTAAAGTTTTTTGTAATTGATAATAAATATTTTTTTATACAGATAATAAATATTTTTATTCCATGCAACCTTGCTTTTTCAAAGAAGAGTGAAAAGTGGGAGCGAGTAATCGGGCGAGAAGAATTGGAGAAATGACCAAAACCAAGTTCAACTTCAGTCATATGAAGTAGCCTAGCCCCTTTTATTATCCTTTGGATCTATCGGTTGGGTTGCCCCACCCGATATCCAATCCCAACAATTCAACCCGATTTGAATATTTGAATCTCAATATATAAATATTTGGAAAAGATACTTCGGATCAATCGTTTTACTCAAATAAAATAAATTAAAATTCTCAAATTTCATAAAACATTTCTCGTGATATTATATTTTTCTCACTGTCCCCATAAAATTCTACTACATGTACAAATATATAGAGTCATGCACCCCAATTTCGGACACTTGTCAAATAACGTAGCCAAAACATAGAAGATTAATCGATTAGAAAATGAACAAGTTTCTCAAAAAGTATATAAAGAAAAAGTACACCAACTTTATTATGTATTTTACAATATTATAAAATAAAATAAAATTATCCCAAGTACCACCACTTGTTATATATACCTTTCCCACTGGCTCAATTAGCCTGTTCCCGATAATCACTATTTTATTCCCTCTTCTTCCCCCCCCTCAGCTTCAACATCTCTTCTCGAAAAACCTAATTATTCTGCATTGTTCTGATAATTAAATCTCTCAGTCTTATAAATTTTCACGCTTACTTTTCTCCTCTTCGTGGGCTCTCTTTTTTTTTTTTTTTTTTTTGTACATACAAAGGAAGTACTGAAGCCACGCAGCTAGCTAGCTATGGATGCTGAGTTCTTGAAATCTTCCGTTGAAGATCAGATGGAAATGATGCTGATGCAAATGGACAAACTCCCGGATTTCTCCGGGGCGGCGTATGAGATCCCAATGATGGAATTCAGCAATCATCACGATACTAGCAGTTTAGGAATCACGGGCAATAATTTACACGATAATTCACCTGCTTACATGAATCTGCAGCACGGGAATTCTTCCTATTCCGGGGGATTTCATCAAGAATCGTCGTCTATGTTGCCGTTCCTGCAGCAGAATTCGAGCTGCGATGGGAGATGGAAAATGGAGGAATTTTCCGGCGAGGCCGAGGATTCGCAGAAGCATAAGTCGATGGCTGCGATGCGTGAGATGATCTTCAGAATCGCGGCGATGCAGCCTGTTCATATCGACCCGGAGTCCGTGAAGGCACCGAAGAGGAAGAATGTGAAGATATCGACGGACCCACAAAGCGTGGCGGCGCGCCACCGCCGGGAGAGGATAAGCGAGCGGATCAGGATTCTTCAGAGACTCGTGCCCGGTGGAACTAAGATGGACACTGCTTCTATGCTCGATGAGGCGATTCATTACGTTAAATTCTTGAAGAACCAAGTGCAGAATCTGGAAAGGGTGGCGGCGAATAGGCCAGCCGCCGCGGCTCCCGGAGTTGGATTCCCGGTGCCGATGTCTGGTGGGAATTACTTTCCGGTTCCTGCAAAGGGTTATCACCGGTCAATGCCTCCCAATGTGCAGCATCTGCAAGATTCTTGATTTAGTTTCTTGATTAATTTTCTCTCTGTTTTTTTTTTTTAATTATTAAATTTGCTCGTGTAAAAGTGCTTTAAATTCTTGGTTAATTGGGTGTGGTGTTGTAAAGAAAAAGATGGTTCTTTGGTTATCATTGCCAAATAATGCCATGCACGCGTATTTTCTTGGGAATGAATAATATTACCACCCCAGCCAACAAATATTAATTTATCCAATCTCGCTCGATTTTTAATTTATATATTATTTAGGGAATGTAAATCATGAGTTCATCTCACAAATTTGATAGTTTATATACTTTGATAAATATGTTCTTTATACTGCTAATTTGTAAAATATTCAAAAGTAGTTTGGAGTTTGGACCTCGCGAGCTTGGAGATGATGGACGAAATTGAACTTGGAGAATTAACATGCATGTTTATCAAATTAATATTTACGTGCTAAATTATATCTTTTGAAAGTCGATTATTTGCACGTGACAAACATATAGGTAATTAATTAGGAAATTAAACGAGATGTTCGATGTTCAATAGACAAACACGTTGGAAAACGATTATATTAAATAATAATGCCACAAGGCTCATTAAAGGGGATTATAATTTTAAATTATTATTAATAAGTCAGCAGCAAATCTTAGAGATTTTGTGGATTATAAAATTGGCATGCAATTAAACATTCTAATTTTCAGTGCGCTTATAGCTTTAAATAGTAAGGAATCAACACTGATTATTATGGTGGGCTTACACTCCCATGTGCAAACTATCTTCACTGTAAATTTGGTCATATAAACAAAAATCTTGGGAGACAGAAAGAAAGTGACATGCTGTGTTATTGTACACCAAATTTGAGAATTATTGCATCACAAGTGTGTAGTTTTAATCTTAGATATATATATATATATATATATATATATATATATATATGTTTTTAGAATTCTTAACTAGTTGGGATCGCATTTGATATCATCTATCATGTCTCAAAGCCCATGATTCCATTCCATGCGACCATTACTTTAAAAACTTTCGCTTGAATTTATTTATTTCGCTACTACAAATAATTTGGATTAATTTTCAAATTAGTGTGTGTTCGTATGTACATGTTTATATATATAATATATATAAATTTATAATTTGTTCAGGTTGGATATTAATTTGGTTCTTTGATTATGAAAAAACAAAATTGATCATGAAGATGAATGTGCATTAAATCAAGCAGAATAGGGACCATTAATGTTGCACTTGGTAGGGGATTTGAATGGCACACTTGCTCCTTAAACTAGTAACTTGTAGGTCCATTTTAAACTATACACAATGTACAATGTCTCTAGAGCAAACGCCAGTTTCTGTGCAAAAACATATATCACTTCATTTTTCAACTTTCATAATATGGTATTATATATCATGAAAGCATAAATTTTACAGAAACGAGGATAGAATTAATTATTTGTCCTGATCGAGTATCTCATACTATAAATTAAGTGAAATTCATAGATATATGTGGTTTATTGTAGGCTATGTACGTATGCATATATACACGTTATATGTTATATATATGCATATATATATATTGATAGAGTACGTACTAGTTCAGCATTGTTTGTCCCATTGGTTAATAAAAATCTAGCAATTATTACGAAATAAACTATGCAAGATTTAGGAATTTTCTGGCGAAAGGGTTGGTTTGTTTCCTAAAGCAGGGGGAGAATTTGGTGGTGTTCGTGTCTTACGAATCATGCTTTACTAAAAGCCATTTATTCCTCTTCATATTCCAAGAGATTTTTTTTGTTTTTTTTTAATAAAAAATGTCGACTCAATCCAATAAAAATCTAGGAACATTGAACAATAATAAATGTTTAGATTGAAGGATCGATATATCATATTGTGCTGTGCTTGCTATATAAGAAAGGCTTGATTTCACTTCAAGGGGAAATCCCATGTGGGAAATTCAATGAATCCCCAGCAGCTTGTTATGGGAGTGCCGCCCCTGTCAACTGTTAATTAAGCATATAGACTTTTTTTCTCCAATGTACAATGAATCTTTTGTATTGCTTCGTATCATGATTCCATCACAAAGGATACTTTGTTATTTTATATATGTAACATTTTGATTTTTAGAAAAAAAAAATGTGTGGCCTTTTGGAATAAATATAATTAAGTCTCTTTTCAAATTATATTTTGTTCGTCACAAGAGATTTATAACCATTTCCATATTTAAATTATCAGATATGAGATGGATCTGGTTTTTTTTTAAAATGTCTAGGTCTAACATTGAGGTAAAAATGCATTTTATGCTCCTGATTTCGTTGTAATATTTGCGAAGAAAAGAGGCACACAAAATGTTCATTCTTATTTTTTTTTAAAAAAAAAAAAGAAAAAAGAAAGAAAACAGAGTATGCATGCAACTGGTCCAATTCTCTTTCTTTTTTAATTTCTTTGTTTTTAAAAATAAAAAATTGAAGGAAAAAAAAAAGAGATATTTATCTGCTTCTGATCATGTACGGGGACAAAACACATCTCAACCCTGTAGCTAGAGACCATTAGTCATGCATAATCTAATATCACTCGGAAGAATTTATGATAATTTTGGATAGAACAGGACGTGGACGAAATAATATAGATTCATTTCATTGACCCAACCGATATAATTTAATATATAATACCATCGAAACATTTTTTACCTATATAGAAATACGAGGAAATTGTGGCAAGAGATGAGGATTACAAGGAAAAAAAATTATTGATATAATTTCTTCAATCTTAATTTATTTAGTCTTTTAATGAATTTTGAAAATAGCACACCTTACATATATATATCTACAAACATATCTGTGCAGACTGCAGTGCTTATGTCTCCAGCATATCCAGCACAGTCTTCATTGATTTTTAATGTGTGTTTGTGTCTGTATATATGTAATTTACACAGAAAGTTTAATGGACGTTTCAAAATGAATGAAATATAAATAGTTGTGACTTTAATATGGTTGATTGGATTTGATTTGAAAGTTTCGTGGGACGTCTTGTACTGGAGAAAAAGACATAAAATTAATATCTCCAGAGCACGAAATTCTTAATCCTTTGTCCTTTGTTCTAGGTGAACTGAACCGGAGACGATATTTAGAAACCTTGTCCATTTGCTGTTTCCGGAATGTATTTAATAATACACAATTGTTCAATGTTATTGCATGGCATTCGCGCAACAGTGTATTGAAACGTCTTTTATCATTTGGTCTACCAATTTCTTACTTTCAGTCTACGTTATTGTGTTCAAATTTTATTGGACTCCATTCATTTTAGTTTACTTAACTCACTTGTGAGGAAAAAGTCGCTAAGGAGTGAAATTTTTGACCTCGGATATGATTCATATATAATCTCGAGACATGAAATTCGATTGAAAGAGTCGAAAATGATATTTTTTGATCGAGAGTATCGATGTCGATAAATCATTTAGAAATTGAACTACTATTATTGTAAATTTGAATGATAGAATAAATAAGACAAAGTTACAGGGTGACGAGTGCAACCACTGACCTTCCGTTGGCTCCGTCTCTGCTGTTACGTTGGAGAATTTATTTAAATGAAAATAAATTAATTATAATTAAAATTGAATCTAGTGTAGGAATTCAAAATCTAAGATGGAGTTAAAAAAAATCAAAATCTAATAAGCTAAAATAAAAGGAAAAGCATCAAATCACTCTTCGACTAACACGAATGATTAAAAAAGGATAAATAGTTTTTTTATTCATTAACTTGTTTATTTTTTGGGTTTGATCTATTAACTTTTTAAAGTTTGGTTTTGACACTGATTTTTAGTTCTCGGCTTATTTGGTTCAACTGTAGATGTGACATCGAAAAATACTGATGTGACATCGAAAATGCTGACATGTCAAGTAATTGACACGTCAGCAATTGGACCAAAATCTTCAAAAATTAAAAGTTAGTGTACCAAAATCAAAATTTGAAAGTTAATGGGCCAAAATAAAAAAAAAAAAAAAAAGGACAAGAAACTCTTGAGTTTTTAATTCCGTCACAATATCTTAATTTAAGGGTACATAATTTGGTCTTTTCATTAATGACTATTTAAAAAAAACAAGAATACACTGATATCAATTCTATTATATTCATCACTGGGTTCGAAATTGTCTCCACAGAAACCCAGAGCACTGTATCAATAATATTTTTATTTATTATTAGTAATAAATAATTAAATATATATTTATATATATAATTATAATTAAGTCGACATCAATCGACTTTTATTCAAAATCAATCAAACTCAACATAATCGGTCGACATAAACTGAAAATCAATCGACACCGAGATTTTGTCAAAATTAATCAAACTCAACATACTCAGATGTTGATATAAAACGAAAATCAATCGATACTAGACGAAAATCAATCCATATAAACTGAAAATCAATGAATCACAATCTAAGCATTATTTCATTTAAAAATATTTAACAAAAAATAAAAAATGTGCAGAACAATGGTAATAAAATATACGATATGAGAAAAAGAAAGAAGAGAGGAAAGAAGAGCAAGAAAACATACTTGCACTCTATCTAACATTTTAAATGATTGGTAATATATGTAATCTTTTTGTAAAGAAGTCTATCCATTGAAATAGAAAACAAGATGGCTCCATTATTCCCATTCCCAGGGGTAGGATGGAAAGAAAAACACACACACCCCAACAAAGACACGTGCCAACGTACCAAAAAAGTCACTCAACCTTAACACTAACGATGATAATGAATCGGATTTAAACTCGGTTTGGTGGGACATATCTAGACTCGAGCAAACGGGTTCACAAGTGAGTCCAGACCCATCTTGGGTTTGACCAAACCCACACTGTCAAAAGATATATATATTAATATATAAATATAAAATATATTTGTATATATATTAGAACTATATAATTATATTTTTATATTAAATAATCAATATATTATCCATAATTTGAGTTTATAATATTTTTGAATAGAAATGATTTTAATTTATTATGATATGGTTAACATGAAAACATATTATTATAATTTTTTTTGTTATTAATTAAATAAAAGTTGATAAATTTTAATTTTTGAGAATATTTTTTGTTCTAAATATTATTAACATAAAATTGAAAAATAAATTTAATGATGTTTTTTTAATTTTATAATTTTTATTAAATTTTTATTAAATTTTAAATTATATAAATTCTAACGAGTCCAATAAATCTAACCCGCATTGAAACCACCGGATTCGCGGGACGGGTCCCAGGTTTGCCCGGAACCCGCCCCGTTGTCATCCGACTCACCCCTACTTTATACTTTATACTAGTATAAATTGAAAGATCATGTTGTGCACATGTCACTACAAGAAAAAAAAGGCTATAATGACAAATGTCATTATATTCCACTTTTGGTAACATTAAAGTTTTAGTGACATCTCAAAAGATGTCCTCTATTCTAATGTCGTCTTAGCCTTGGTGACATTATGTAATGTCATTAGATGGTATTAATGTCAACTCCATAGGTGTCACAAAAATAATAATATAATGACAATATGCAATGTCAGGAAAACCTATGTTTTAATGACACTTATATTTGTCCTGTTATAATGATAATAATGACAAGTTTATGTGTCCTTTAAAATCATTAATAAGGACATTTACAAGTATCATGTATTTTACTTATAGTGACAATAAAAAGTGTCACTATATATAGCTTATAAAGTCAATTTAAAATGCCACATTATGTAATTTATGGTTACACTTATAAATGTCAATTATACTTACCTATAAAAACATTAAAGTTAGTCATTCATAGTTATTTATAATGACTTTTGAAATGTCATCATATGAGTTTTACTATGACATTTTTATATACATGATTTTATATGCTATTGTGACATAAAGAATTTTCATACACTATAATGTCGTCAAATTTCAAAATTTTCATTATATAATTCACGCATATAACAAATTAACATAAATATAAATAAAATTTTTAAAATAAAAATCAAATGACATTCATCTTGCATTAATCAATAATGTGCGATACTAATGACAAATTTTATCACATCAAAAAATATCTATACAACAACAAATGTATCTAAACTATTTAGTTTAAGAACAAATAAAAAAAACTAAGTCTCATAAAGAAAAATATCAGCAAACTTGTAGTGCGTCTTCAACCATCTCATCTTAAACACAATCCAATAATCTTGTCACCTATAAAAAAAAATTCATATATTTGTTAAATATAATGTATAAAATATTCACATAAATAAAAAAATTTAAATTCAAACTAATGAATATCGTACCAAATGAGAAATTGACAACCTATCATTTATCCAAATGCAACTAGTAGAAGTCTTTTTCATTAACTTTCAACTGCAAATACAATTGATATTGTTTTAAAAAGACAATAACATGACGAGTATATACAATAAATAATTAACTGAAAATTCGAATATCATACCAGATGATAAGGCCAAACAACATTTCCTCTAATCGCATCTCCAAACTTTTGTAAAAGATCATATGACCTAATGAAACTCTCTTCTTGTTCTAGGACAACTAAAACTTTTATTTCACACCAATCTGGTCCCAACATCTGTCTCCTTACTTCAGTATTAGCATCCATGCATTGAACAACTTCTTTTGCCACAATTTTCGTCAAATCAAATAGACTTTTTATCGAGACAGAACATCCAATATACATGAAAATGCAAACGAAAGGATTTGATGAAAACAAATATGGTACTAGGAATGAATCACAAGGAATAAAGGTCAAAGTAATCAGTATGTTCCCAACAAATTGAAAACAAATATTGATTGACTGCTAGTTAATTGATTGGCAGTGGATATGATATGCTTATTGAGTTAAATTTTTTTAAAATAAATTTAAGGACACAAAACAATTTTAAATAAAACACATTAACCACCACCTTCTTGTCCCATATTCTTCAGTTTCAAATATCATGCGGAAGCGCGTACCAAGAGATATTTGATTATTGCAAACTGATCTCTAGTACTTCGCTAAAGGGATGAAAAATTCTGATGAACAAGCTCTGCATGAAAATGAAAAAGTGATATATCAAGTAAACAAGTCAAAACACTCCATCAAAAAAATCTTTACAGAAATATGTAACGACTAGTCACTGACCTGGGGTTGTAAAATACGGTGAAAGGGCTATTGTTTGTAGTAGCATGGGCTGCTGCAGCTAGAATTCCGATATACATGTTATCACTCGATAAAACAGATGACGATAAGTTGGTTTGTTGTCGGTTAGCCCGTCTTATACCCAGGAGAAGCTGTTTCTTTTCATCCTTTTAGAAAATTACCTGTAACTCTAATCATGAATGTTACAACAACATTTTTCTTTGAAGTAAAGCATAAGAAATTTGTAAAATAAAAAAATCTGGTTTTCTCAAAATGTTCAAGTGTCAGAAATTATATGTGTATACTAACTTTAATATTTTTTTAAATAAAATAGATAATAACCAAATTGAAATAATCGAGTATCCAATAGAAATGTGGAATCATATAATCGTTTAAATAACACAAAATTGTCAGGTTTGTGCATGGTGTTGGTACCAAACTTTTTCCTGAAATTTTTTTGGTTTGGTGCATATCTAAAAATGACTAAAATTAATTTGAATTGATTGCCCAAGCCAAAACACCACTTGGTTTCGTAGTAACTAATTAAATATGTTTTATCTCATGCTCTATTTGGTATACACAGTAGCAACTAATATGTTCACTTAAAATGTATTGAGCAAAAAAGTCATCACTATTTAAGAAATAGGCAATCTTACCTAATGAACGAGACCGAGTCTCCAGTTAACAATCGCTTTCCACCAACAAAAAGGCACTATCCAGTCGTAAGCAAGTGACATTTTGGTTGTCCTATATGTAATAAAAAAAACCATAAACTCTATTCATGCCCTATCCCACATGTATTTTTTTGAAGATTTGAAAATAAATCTATCGAACTCATTTTGTAGTGTCTTGCATGAGAAAGTACCACACCAAATTAGAATGGACACGTAAGAGGCAGAATGATATCAGCTATGGACTGAGGAAACTTACATAATTTTACAGAAACCAAATTCAATAAAATGGGACATAATTTCCAGAACAACATGCTTTGCTCCAGCAACTGAAAAGAACCAGAAAAAATGGCAGTCAATTCAAAACCAGAGGTATTCATCCCTTTTATCCTCAAAAAAGACATTGAGAAAAAATAAAAAAAATAACATACTACAAATTAAAGAACCGTAGCAAGACTAATGGAGGAACAAAGTCTTTCATTAACATTACTCAAGAAGCTGAATCAAACTCATCGCTTCGAAGTTCTAACTATGTTAGTGAGACTCAAAACTCCCTAGGACCCAAGACTTCATTTTACAGTTATGGAAAGTTATTAGTTTTATCCTTAAGTTGAAAACAAAAAAAAAGTCAAATTTTTTTGTATAAAATCTAAGTTTCAGTTTTTCCTCAAATTGAAATTTTTTTGGTGCATACATTCGCTTAAAAAAAATACTCCAAACAATCAGTAGAGTTATGGGTCTGGTCTACTTGATCGCATTGGACGAAATCAAGTCAAACTAGGGCAGAGCAGTTCTTGATAAAATTAATCAGACTTTGAAGAAAATAGCACCAACAAAAACTTACTTGGCATCCTTCTAAAGAATGAAAAGGTACTGAAAACGACTTTAATACTTAATTAAACTAAACAAAATCAAGAACATATTCACATTTTCCTCAAATTGAAATTTGTTTTGCGCATACAACCACTTATAATCGTACTCTAAACAATCGGTACATTATGGGTTTTGACTACTTGATCGGATTGAATCGAGTCGAACTAGGGCAGTGCGGTTCTTGATAAAATTAGTTCGAGTTTGAAAACATAACACCAATAAAACCTTACTTGGCAGCCTTGTAAGTAAATGAAAAGGTACTGTAATCAACTTTAACACTTCACCATGACCAAACAAAATCAAGAACATACCCAAGCAAGATGGTTGAATGGCACGGTGCTGAAAAACTCAAGTCCAGCTCGAAAAAAATTGTGCTTTGTCAAAATCGAAACGTTTTTACCACCATAAATCAAATAAATCAACAATAAAACACTCGAACATAGAGCACAAAACTTGCGACCCGGACCAGATTGCGAGAGAAGGGAGAAGAAATAAGAACCTCGGCGGGGGCAGATGCTGAGGTTGGCGGTGCTGCTGACAGATGGTGCAAGAGCCGATGATGAGTGAAGATTCGGGTGTGGGGAGGGTCAAGGGAAGATGGGATTCCAATTGACAGAATGGAATTGTTGGAGCTAGCGGCGGAAAATATTAGGGCGCTCCATAAAAATATTGGGGATTTTAGGCGCGGGATCGGGAGGGAGAGGTAGAAAAAATGATTTTTTTTTTTGAAAAAGAGAAAAAAAAATTATTAGGCGTGAAAAGGGCCATATTTTTAGTGACACTTTGTAAAAATGTCATGATAATATACTTAATAGGATTTTTATTTTATTAAATTTCTTATTTTTAATTAATGTCATTATATGTATATATATAATGACACTTTTTAAAAAATGTCATTAAGAAAGTGTCACTGTAGGTCTTTTTTCTTGTAGTGTGTCTTATAAATTATTTTCTTATTACATTCGATTTCTATCTTTGAAGTTTTGCCTTTCTTAGACAAGTGTTAAAGTTGGTAATATTGATTAAATCTGATACGAAATATTCAATATCTAATGATATTTTGTTTCCCTGATATGTAGGTTCTTATTTATGGAAACAATTTGAAGTTCTATTTAAAGGAGTGCATAGGATCGATCAAAGAAGACAATTAAAAGAGTGAAATATAGAGAGCAAAATACATAGAAAAAGTACTGCAGAAATTCTAAAGTATTGAAGATCAATCGTTGAAGAATTTCTGAAGTGTTCATGTAGTAACCATGCATGGTATCACCTACTAACTGGCAACTAATAGCATGCATTAAACTTAATACAACAATATATGGAACAGAGTAAGACGTGCGAAAACATAATCCATAATTTACATATCAGCTTAGTAAATAATCCAGGCTTAATACTGTAGTGATACAACCAAATCGAAATTCTTAAAAGTAAACATTATACAGCTAATAAATCATGATGTATAAAAAACTCCTCAAAGCTCCTGTTCCCTAGTCCTGCCTTGAACTACCAGTTCCGTCCATCCTGCGACCTGCCCCATGGAATAGGGTGTCCAAGATAACAACTAGGACGTGAGCGTTACGCCCAGTACATAGACATGAGTAAACATATGTATATAATGCATACAACATGATGACTGGTAAAAGATCATCTGAAAAGTCATGCTCAGAACCGGCGCCATATGAGTGCTGCCACCGCACGGATCAACCTCTGGGTGCAACCACACTCGTCTAGTACACCAGAGTAGACAGACATAAATGCCCCCGCCGTCGCGGTACTCTCAGTGACAGACTATCGAGTATAGAGCTGAGCGGCTCTATAATCAGGTATAACAAGGTATCGGCTCAACGTGTATATGCACATGATATATGAGTATAGAAAACGGTAAATCATACATCATGCCATATAATAATGCCAAATAAATGCAACATATAAACATGTATACTCGCTGGCAATCTCAGTCAATGTGTACGTACCTCTAGGCTAGTTCAAGTAAAGTAGATCCTAGGTTCTAAGCCTATATTCAAAAGTTCACCGTATCACTACACAAGTTCTATAAGCCTTAACTAAGCTAATAAGTACTCCCAAAACTTAAATCAATTCCCGGACCATACCTTCGTCCGAAGTAAGCCCTTTGAAGACGCTAGTCCCGGATGACTATAACCACAACTTGGTTATTCCAGAACTTCGATTATAACCGATAGGGCCCTCAAGTGTATATCTTACACTATATAACTGAATAAAGAAACTCGGAAATTTGTAATTCAGAAATGAATATGAGAAGCCCTATTTATAGGCAAATTTCTCGGCCAGGATCGGAACTTCCGATTTCGGGATCGGAGCTTCCGATCTAGCTCATTGCGTGCATGTCTGCCACGCCAGGATCGGAACTTTCGATCTACGATCGGAGCTTCCGATCTGCTCTATGATCGACACTTGTCAAAACTCGCGACTGAGTCATCGATCATTTCTGGCAGCTGGGGATCGGAACTTCCGTTCCAGGATCGGAGCTTCCGTTCCGATCGGAGCTTACTATCCAGGATCGGAGCTTACTATCTGGGATCGGAGCTTACTATCCGGCCCAAAATTAAAAAGCCCAAATTTTACTTCTGAAGTCCAATAACACTCCGAAATTGGTTAAATATCAACCCTTAATCATGTTTAACATATTATTATCTTAAAATGGTATCTGGGTTACTACATTCTCCCCACCTTTAGATATTTCGTCCACGAAATAACATCTAAAGACAATAAAGATAACAATATGAAACATCAAACCATGTCTTATTACAACAACGGTAATTACATCTTACATGGTAATCAAAAATACAAAGCAAACAACTCAGGATATTCTGCTCGCATACGACTCTCAGTTTCCCGAGTTGCTTCTTCAACGCCTCGGCGCTGCCACTGTACCATCACAAGTGGTATAGTCCTGTTCCGAAGAACTTTCTCCTTCCTGTCTAGGATACAGATTGGTCGTTCAACAAAAGACAGATCTGGCTCTAGCTGAATATCAGTAAACTGAATCACATGAGATTCATCAGCTATGTACTGTCGAAGCAATGACACATGAAAAACATTGTGTATACTGGAAAGAGATGGCGGTAAAGTCAAACAATAAGCAACATCTCCGATCTTCTCCAGTATCTGAAAAGGCCCAATGTAACGAGGAGACAACTTGCCTTTCACGCCGAATCTCATCACCTTCCTGAAAGGTGATACGCGCAGAAAAACATATTCACCAGGCTCAAACTGAAGTGGCCTGCGGCGAATATTCGCATAACTGGCTTGTCTATCTTGAGCAACTTTGATCCTATGCTTGATCAAATCTACCTTGTCTACAATCTGCTGCACCAATTCAGGACCCTCGACTTGCCGTTCCCCGACTTCATCCCAGAATAACGGAGTACGACACCGTCGACCATACAATGCCTCGAAAGGTGCCATATCAATACTACGATGATAACTGTTATTGTAGGCAAATTCAATCAAAGGTAACTGATCCTGCCAAGATAAATCAAAGTTCATGACAGAAGAACGTAGCATATCCTCCAGCGTACGAATAGTGCACTCTGACTGCCCATCAGTCTCCGGATGATACGCAGTGCTCAAACTCAGAGTGGTACCCAACGCTTGCTGAAAACTACCTCAAAAACGTGAAGTAAATCGCGGATCTCTATCACTGACAATACTCACTGGAATCCCATGTAATCGCACAATCTCCTGGATATATAAGCGTGCCATGCGATCATAAGAATACTCCCGGTTATAAGGAATGAAATGTGCTGATTTTGTCAAACGGTCAATGACAACCCAGATAGCATCACACTGACGTGAAGTCATAGGCAAGTGGGTAACAAAATCCATAGTCACGTGCTCCCACTTCCATTCGGGAATCTCAAGATTCTGCAGTAATCCACCTGGTCGTCGATGTTCAGCCTTGACCTGTTGACAAACCAAACATCTCGAAACAAATTGATACATACTTCGCTTCATCCCCTTCCACCAGAATCTAGTTCGCAAGTCCTTATACATTTTCATACTTCCAGGATGAACTGATAATCGACTCCTGTGAGCTTGAGATAGAATATCATTCCTGAGCTCCGCAACATTAGGTACAACCACTCTATTGGATAGGCACAATAAACCATCTGCCTGAAAATGGAATCCAGATGTATTAACTCCATTGGCTAGACGTGCCAATCGCTGAGTCTTAACATCAGATATCTGAGCATCTCTGATCCGAGAATACAATGCTGGCTCAGATAGAATAGTATACAAACGAATCCCATTCCTCCCTTTCTTGTGCTTGAGCGTAAAACTCAATGAACAGCACTCTTGAATCATATGAGATATTTCATTAGTCTGAAGTGCAGACAGTCTCACCTGCCGACTCAAGGCATCAACAGTAAGATTAGCAAAACCTGGATGATATTTGATTTCACAATCATAATCCTTCAGGAGATCCATCCAGCGTCTCTGTCGCATATTCAACTCTGCCTGAGTGAATAAATACTTCAAACTCTTATGATCCGTAAATATCTCAAATTTATCGCCATAAAGATAATGTCTCCAAATCTTGAGCGCAAATACAATGGCGGCTAACTCGAGATCATGCACTGGATAATTACTCTAATGCGACTTCAACTGTCGAGAAGCATAGGCAATAACATGTCCATGCTGTGTCAAAACACATCATAACCCCTGACCAGAGGCATCAGTATAGACAACATAACCTCCTGATCCAGAAGGTAGAGCTAGTACAGGTGCAGTAGTAAGACGTCTACGCAGCTCGTGAAACGACTCCTCACAATCCGAGGACCAAATGAAGGTAACATATTTCCGAGTAAGCTGAGTCAAAGGCCTGGCCAACTGTGAAAAATTCTCGATGAACCGACGGTAATATCCCGCTAGACCCAAGAAACTACGAATCTCAGCAACCGTTGTCGGTCAAGACCAGTTCAGCACTGCCTCTATCTTACTAGGATCAACAGATATCCCTTCACTCGAAATCACATGACCAAGAAATACTACCCGATCAAGCCAGAATTCACACTTGCTCAATTTCGCATATAGCTGCTTATCTCGTAACGTCTGTAGAACAATCCTCAAATGTTGTGCATGCTCATCCTTGTCATGAGAATAAACAAGAATATCATCTATGAAGACGATGACAAATCTATCCAGATAATCTCGAAATACCTGATTCATCAGATTCATAAAGACTGCCGGTGCATTCGTCAAACTGAATGGCATTACCAGAAACTCATAATGCCCGTATCTGGTCCTGAAAGCAGTCGTAGATATATTTGAGTCTCGTACCCGCATCTAATGGTATCCAGATCTCAGATCTATCTTCGAATAAACAGAAGTACCCTGTAGTTGATCGAACAGATCATCAATCCGCGGCAAAGGATACTTATTCTTGATGGTGACACGATTCAACTGCCTGTAATCAATACATAATCGCATCGATCCATCCTTTTTCTTGACAAACAAAACAGGTGCTCCCCACGGAGAAACACTCGGACGAATATATCCCTTATCAAGCAGATCTTGCAACTGCTGTTTCAATTCCCTCATCTCTGACGGTGCCAGACGATAAGGTGCTCGGGATATAGGCGTAGTTCTTGGTACTAGATCAATACCAAATTCAACCTCTCAAACCGGAGGAAAACCAGGAATCTCATCAGGGAATACGTCAGGAAACTCGCTGACAACCGGTAGCTGATCAATACCCGTACTACTCATGGACATATCAACTGCATAGATGAGGTAGCCCTCCCCACCTGACTCCAAGACATGACATGCCTTCAGAGCCGAAACAAGTGGCATCGGAGGTCGCGCACCCTCACCATAAAAGTACCAGCTATCACCCTCAACGGGATGAAACTGTACCAGACGCTGATAACAATCCACAGTAGCGTGATACAAAGTCAGCATATCTATTCCCAAAATACAATCAAAATCCGTTATCGCTAATATCATCAAATTAGCCGATAACACATTACCCTCAAATTCCAGAAGGCAACCCATCACTAGACGCTTAGTTACTACCTCCTGCTCCAACGGAGTAGATACAACTAAATCCATATCTAATGATACGTAAGGTAATCTATGTCTCTTAACGAAGCGACTAGAAATAAAGGAATGCGATGCTCCAATATCAATTAATACAAGTGCAGGAATACCACATAACAAGAAGTTACCTGCCAACATGCGATCGCTTCCCTCCGTAGCCTGCTCCTGAGATAGAGCAAACACCTGCCCTTGAGTTTGGGGACGATAACCAGAAGAAATCTGTGGTGTTGGCTGCTGACGTGGAACAATAGAAGCCTGAGATCTAACCTGTGATCCCGATCCACTAGCAGAACCCATACGCTGAGGACAATCTCTCCGCAGATGTCCCTGCTGACCACAAATATAACAAGCCCCAGTAGCTCTCCGACATGAAGCTGCAGGATGCTTCCCACTACAGTGGCTACAAAACTCCTCCTTCTTCTTCTTTTTCCCAAAGCGGAAAGTACCTCGTGAACCACGAGAACCAGACGAAGTAGTAGGAGTAGAAGAAGACGTAGGTACAGATGACACAACAGATTGAGCTCGAGGCTCAATAAATCCACTAGGCTGTGCTGGCATCATCAACTGTCCACGCCTGTTGCTGGTCTTCACAAGACGGCAACGGTTCACCAAAGTCTCATAAGACACCGGGTCATCACAGACGACAACCTGTGCGTAGATATCTTGGTTCAGGCCTTGCAGAAAGATATCATACTTCGACGCATCACTCGCATTGATATGAGGACTGAAAGGTAGCAGATCAAGAAATCGCTGCTGATACTGATCAATAGTCATTGATCCTTGCCTCAAAGTAAGCAACTCCATAGATCGTGCTTGGCGAACAGCCGAAGGAAAATACAATTTCTGAAACTCCCGACAGAAATCCCCCCAAGTCACCTGTCCTCTCTCAGTACATGCCTGAGCAACCTTGGCATCCCACCAAAAACGTGCTCTATCCTCTAGAACGAATTCTAGAACTTCCAGTTTCTGCTCCTCAGTACACTCGAAAGCTCGGAACGTGCTCTCAAGTTTAGACATCCAGCTTCTAGCTTGTTCAGGATTCTCGCCTCCCACTAAGGGTTTCGGTCCTACCTGCATGAACTTATTAATAGTATAGCGACGTCGACCCTCATGAGGACGATGTTGATCATCCTGATGATGATGGCGACGATGATGATGACCACCTCCCTGGCCAACACTACCGTGACTTTCGTCAGCCATATCCTGAAAAGAATTGCACATTAAAATCCCAAATGCGCAAGAATTACTCAAGACTAAACTAAATCCCAAGTACTAATCCCAAAATCTATGCATGCTCTGATACCAAAAATGTAGTGACCCTGCATGGTATCACCTACTAACTGGCAACTAATAGCATGCATTAAACTTAATACAACAATATATGGAACAGAGTAAGACGTGCGGAAACATAATCCATAATTTACATATCAGCTTAGTAAATAATCCAGGCTTAATACTGTAGTGATACAACCAAATCGAAATTCTTAAAAGTAACATTATACAGCTAATAAATCATGCTGTATAAAAAACTCCTCAAAGCTCCTGTTCCCTAGTCCTGCCTTGAACTACCAGTTTCGTTCATCCTGCGACCTGCCCCATGGAATAGGGTGTCCAAGATAACAACTAGGACGTGAGCGCTACGCCCAGTACATAGACATGAGTAAACATATGTATATAATGCATGCAACATGATGACTGGTAAAAGATCATCTGAAAAGTCATGCTCAGAACCGGCGCCATATGAGTGCTGCCACCGCACGGATCAACCTCTGGGTGCAACCACACTCGTCTAGTACACCAGAGTAGATAGACATAAATGCCCCCGCCGTCGCGGTACTCTCAGTGACAGACTATCGAGTATAGAGCTGAGCGGCTCTATAATCAGGTATAACAAGGTATAGGCTCAACGTGTATATGCACATGACATATGAGTATAGAAAACGGTAAATCATACATCATGCCATATAATAATGCCAAATAAATGCAACATATAAACATGTATACTCGCTGGCAATCTCAGTCAATGTGTACGTACCTCTAGGCTAGTTCAAGTAAAGTAGATCCTAGGTTCCAAGCCTACATTCAAAAGTTCACCGTATCACTACACAAGTTCTATAAGCCTTAACTAAGCTAATAAGTACTCCCAAAACTTAAATCAATTCCCGGACCATACCTTCGTCCGAAGTAAGCCCTTTGAAGACGCTAGTCCCGGATGACTATAACCACAACTTGGTTATTCCAGAACTTCGATTATAACCGATAGGGCCCTCAAGTGTATATCTCACACTATATAACTGAATAAAGAAACTCGGGAATTCGTAATTCAGAAATGAATCTGAGAAGCCCTATTTATAGGCAAATTTCTCGGCCAGGATCGGAACTTCCGATTTCGGGATCGGAGCTTCCGATCCAGCTCATTGCATGCATGTCTGCCATGCCAGGATCGGAACTTCCGATCTACGATCGGAGCTTCCGATCTGCTCTATGATCGACACTTTTCAAAACTCGCGACTGAGTCATCGATCATTTCTAGCAGCTGGGGATCGGAACTTCCGTTCCAGGATCGGAGCTTCCGTTCCGATCGGAGCTTACTATCCAGGATCGGAGCTTACTATCTGGGATGATCGGAGCTTACTATTCGGCCCAAAATTAAAAAGCCCAAATTTTACTTCTGAAGTCCAATAACACTCCGAAATTGGTTAAATACCAACCCTTAATCATGTTTAACATATTATTATCTTAAAATGATATCTGGGTTACTACAGTTCATCGCTACTACACTGTGTTGCCGAGTAGTGTTGGAAATACTGAAGAACACACGAGTGAAGTGTTGTTCAGAAAGTGTTTCTTTGGTTTTCGTTTTTCGGCTTAGTACTTCCTATTGATGCTTTATTCTAGTTCTTACTAGTTTTTAGGAAGTTTTTTATTTTCTCAATTTGTTGAGAAAAATAGTTTTTCATAAAACAATCACTAATTGGTTTTTGTAAACTGATTTTATTTTTCTAGTGATTATTTCGCCATGAGGCATCGCGCAAGTACTTGATACTTGTGCATAATTATCTGTGTTATTGTTTACTTTTGTTATTAGTTAAATAATCTGATGCACAGTGTTATCGTGAAGTGTTGACAACACTAACAGATAATACTCACTCAAAAAGTTTTCTGATATTTCTGTGATTTTAGACTGTCCAAACCTAACAAGTGGCGTCAGAGATATTCACTTGACGATACTAAGTGTGATTCTGTTTTTGTGTTTGACAGGACATCACAATGGAAATACCTTATTCAGAAACTGCTCAACGTCCTCCAACCTTGGATGGATCCAACTATGCTATCTGAAAAGTCAGGATGCGTGTTTACATCAAATCGATTGATGAAAGGGCATGGCAACATGTGCTACAAGGCTGGAATCCACCAAGAAGAACTGATGGAGAAGGAGACTTTCCACTCAAACCAGAAACGTAATGGAATGCTGAAGAAACTGCTGCTTCGAATATGAACAACAAAGCCCTTAATGCTATTTTCACTGCTCTTGATTCTAATATGTTTTCTCTGGTCACTAATTGTGTTTGTGCTAAACAGGCCTGGAAAAAACTTCAAATGCACTGTGAAGGATCCGATAGTGTGCATCGAACCAAAAGAAGGATTCTCACTACTCAGTTTGAAAATATGAGAATGGAAGAAAGTGAGACGATTGATAATTATGAACGCCGCTTGAGGAAGATTGAAAATGAGGCAATTGATCTTGGTGATGCTATTTCGAATGAACGACTTATGAGCAAAGTGTTGAGATCACTGCCTGAAAGATTTCAAATGAAGATTTGTGCAATTGATGAATCAAAAGACACATCAATTCTGGGATTGGATGAATTGATGAGTTCACTACGAACATATGAGTTGGAGATGAATGTAGGGAAAAAGGACAAAGGTAAGTCTATTTCACTTCAAGTTTCTAACGACTCATATAATGATTTTGTTGATTTGACACAGGGAGTAAACGAGTCTGATCTAGGAGATGATTCCGTTGCCTTTCTTACCAAACAATTTGGTACCTATTTGAAAAGGATGAGAGATTCAAAGAAACCTGGTCAGAAGCCCAAAGTTTTAAATACTCCTGCTGTTGAAAAACCCTTAAGAATCGGTGGACCAGAACAGAATACCATCCCATCAAAGAGTCAAAATCAATTTCAGAATGAAGGAAAAACCTTGAATAACTCAAAGAGGTTTGAGTCTGTGAAGTGTCATGAATGCACTGGCTTCGGTCACTTTGCTAATGAGTGTCCAACCAGACTTCGCAAAGGAATGAGTGCTTCCCTAAGTGATGATGAAGATGAGGAGGGTACAGAACAAGGAGATGATGAGACTCACAATGCACTGTTAGTTCTGGTACAGCAGAAAAACAGTGTTGTCACAGGTGTCCCAACACTTGGTCACAACGCTGACCAAAAGTTATTCTGTCTGAATGCATCTGTTTCTGGAGACTCAAATCAGGAAGCTGGTGAAGTAGAACTTTCTTGGGATAATGCTCAGAAGATGTATGAAGAATTGTATAATGATTGGATAGTAAGGAACAAGTCAAATTCTGCTTTAACAAAGGAGAACAGTGAACTAAAAGCTTCAGTGGCTAAACTTGAAGTTGTTCTGAGCAAGAAGGATTTAGAACTTGGCAAGGTTAAAGAAGAGCTTGGAAGACCCAATGCAACTCTTGCAAAGTTTAATTCGAGCAATACCAAGCTGGATTCAATTATGATGATGGAAAAAGATGATAGAGCTGGTCTAGGCTTTCATAATAGCAAGTTTGAAGAAAGGGAGTCATCAAAAATTATTTTTGTCAAGGAGAACAATAACTCTGTTAAGAATCCAACTGTAATTCCAAAAGAAAACCCAATTCTTTTGAAGACACAAGCTCCTGTTCAGAGGAAAAATCAAAGGAAGCGTAGGTTTGTTTGTCATTATTGTCACAAGAAAGGTCACATCAATCCTTACTGTTTCAAACTCAGGTATGACTATATGTACTGGAATTCCAGGCAAGAGCTGTCTTCAGTGTTGCCAACACTGAACCAGAACACTGCCAGGAGGAAAAATACTGAGAAAAAGGTTTGGGTACCAAAAGATCCAGTTGTAATGTTGTTTATACTTCCTTGAAATCTAATGTTGCAGGTCATTGGTACTTCGACAGTGGCAGTTCACGCCACATGACGGGATTGAAGAAGTATCTTTCTGACTATGTTGAACAGGATAAAGGAAAAGTGACTTATGGAGGAGGAGCTAATGGAAAGATTGTTGGAAAAGGCACATTGAATGTAGAAGGACTGCCTAAGCTTCACAATGTTCTACATGTTGAAGGATTAAATGCTAATCTTATTAGCATTAGTCAACTTTGTGATGATGATCTTTATGTTAAATTTGATAAGAATCTATGTCAAGTATTTGATAAAAGTAACTCTTGTGTTTTGACAGGAACTAGATCATCGGACAACTGTTATCAACTTGGAGAAGAAATTGCTTGTAAATTCACCAAGGTTGATGATTTGAATTTGTGGCATCAAAAGTTAGGACATGCTAACTTCAAAGCTCTGAAGAAACTGAGCAAGTATGAAGCTGTTCGTGGGATGCCAAATTTGACTTTTGGAGTTCCATACGTGTGTGGAGACTGTCAAAAAGATCTGAAAGGGAAAACAATTGAAGACCATATTGATGATCTGCTAGATACTGTTGCTCCACAGACTGATTCCAGTGTTGTCAATAGTGTTGTCCCACCTGAAAAATCACCCAGCACAACACTGAGTCCAACACTGACTATGGATGAACAGAATACAGAAGATCAGGATGATTTTGAAGATGAAATACAAGATGCTGGACATGATGTACCTAGCAAAATTCAGAAAAACCATCCTACTTCACAAATCATAGGAGATGCACAAGGAAGGATGCAGACCCGAAGAAAGAAAAAAGTTGATTATCGAAAGATGAGCGGGTTAGTGTGCATGACTTCCGCATACTTTCAGGTAAGACATTCTTGCTTTGTGTCTAGTATTGAACCAAAAAATATTGGTGAAGCTTTAAAAGACGAGTTTTGGGTCAATGCTATGCATGATGAACTTGAACAATTTGTTAGGAATGATGTGTGGATCTTAGTTCCTCCACCTGATCATAGTAGTATCATTGGAACAAAATGAATTTTTAAGAACAAAACTGATGAATCAGGAAATATTATAAGGAACAAAGCTAGATTAGTAGCTCAAGGGTATACACAAGTTGAGGGGGTGGACTTTGATGAAACCTTCTCACCTGTAGCCCGAATAGAGTCTATTAGATTACTGTTAGCTATTGCTTGTCACATGAAGATGAAACTTTTTCAAATGGATGTCAAAAGCGTATTTTTGAATGGAATTTTGAATGAAGAAGTTTATGTAAGACAACCAAAGGGATTTGAAGATCCAAATCATTTTGATCATGTTTATAAGTTGAAGAAGGCCTTATATGGATTGAAACAAGCACCTCGTGCTTGGTATGGAAGGCTCACGGAATATTTGCTTGACATTGGATTCAAAAGAGGTAAGGTAGACAAAACACTTTTTGTTCAAAAAGTACAAGGTAACATTTTTATTTGTCAAATCTATGTTGATGACATAATTTTCTGTGCTTCATCTCAAAAACTTGTGAATGATTTTGTTGAAAGCATGAGTGCTACCTTTGAAATGAGCATAGTAGGAGAATTGAATTACTTTCTAGGTTTACAAGTGAAACAAATGAGTGATGGAATCTTTTTGTGTCAAAGCAAATATGCTAAGAATTTGATAAAGAGATTTTGTACTGATCATGTTAGACATATGAAAACACCAATGGGAACTAATGAAAAAATGTGCAAAGACAGTGTTGCTGACAGTGTTGACAACACTCTGTACAGAAGCATAATTGGAAGTATGCTGTATTTAAGTGCAAGTCGACCTGATATTATGTTCAGTGTGTGTTTGTGTGCCCGATATTAATCTGATCCTAAAGTCACACATATGAAGGCTGTAAAACGAATTTTGAAGTATGTTGCAGGAACTTTAGACTTGGGGCTATGGTACTCTAACGAAACAAATACTAATTTGGTAGGCTATAGTGATGCTGATTGGGCAGGAGATGTTGATGAAAGAAAAAGCACCACGGGTGGTTGTTTTTATTTGGGTAACAACTTGGTGTCATAGTATAGTAGGAAACAGAACTGTGTGTCACTTTCCACTGCTGAATCCGAATATGTAGCAGCGGGAAGTTGCTGTTCTCAATTAATTTGGATGAATCAAATGCTGCAAGACTATGGTCTTAAAAGTGAAACACCAATTGTGTACTGTGATAACTCAAGTGCTATAGATATATCAAAAAACCCAGTACAACACTCTCGAACTAAACACATTGACATAAGACATCACTTCATTCGAGATTTAGTTGAGAAGGACATGGTCCAAATGGAGTTTTTCGGGACCAATAATCAACTGGCCGATATTTTTACAAAAGCATTAAACTTTGAGAGATTCTCCAGTTTAAATAAATCTCTCAACATGTGTTCTTTATAAGCACTCACAGTTGCTGTCCTGAAGTGTTGCCAACACTGAAGGACAAAACCAATCATGCATGTGCATTTTTAGGACTTTAGGCATACTGCATATTCATAATGTTCTATGTTTTGCACTGTTTGATAATACTGACTAACACTTTGTAGTTCTTCTGCCAAAGTTATTTTCAGATCACACTTGCCATAAAAAAGTGCTTTAAACCACGAAGTAGTTGAGGGATGTTCATGTATTCCATGATCTTGTCCCATGTGAAAAGTGGTTTTAAAAATTAAAAAGCATGGTTTGATAAAATTTCAGTGACCAATGTCTTGAAAATCAAACAAAAATCGGAAAAAAATTGGAAAAAGCTACCTAAAAGAGTCCAATGAAGACCGTTCTTTTAGTGTTCAGGCTACCACTTCTGAATCAAAATAAAAAGAAGAAAAACATGGCTCTGAAAGTGTGAAAAAGTTCAAAATATTTTGAAGACTACAGTGTTGTTGGAAGGTGTTGCCAACACTAGTGCTTAACACGTACTGCACACACTTTGCATACATTTTTGATCTAATCTCATTACATTCTGTTTAGACATAAAGTAGGTCATGCATTTTGCATTTTTGTGATCATATCGAGCTCAGGGTTAAAAGTTCAAAGACGAACAAAAATTGGAAAAATTGCCCAACTTCTGAAAATTGAAATTGTTTGTGATTGAACATGCTTCAGTGGTGTTAAAACTCGATGTGGAGTTATTTATTTTGGGAAATTATTGATATTTTCTTAAGTGAGAGTTTTCAGAGTTTTCTTAATTAATCAAATTGAATTTCCTTAATTAAGAGATTTTTACCCGTTGAGGATTATTACCGTTAGGGGGAGAATCCTAGTCTGATTTGAGGGATAGGGGCGTTTGATTTTTTTTACCGTTTGAACCTCGTATCCCTATATATTTCTATTACTGTAGAAATTGCTTTTATCGTTTTCAACCTTCTCTAATTTTCTCTCTGCTAAAATTTTCTGAAACCCTTACTCTCTAAATTGTGTATAATGTAAGGCAAAGCTTTTGATTCGCATGATATACGATCGGAGATGGGATACCAAGAGGAAGACAAACCTTCAGAGGTTCATTCTGAAAACCCCACTCTCGCGATTGTTCCTGCTGCCATTCAACCTACACCTTTGGCAGAAATTGCTCCAGGAGAACCAGGGAACGAAATCGTCCTTGAGAATCCTCCTGATTTCTCAATGTTGAATCGTGTGTTCCCAACACAGCCAATAGCAAGAAGGTCAAAGCGCCAAGCGGGATTCAACCCCGATTTTACTACCACCAAGAGATTTCGTGGAAAGGGGGAGACTTCTCGTCCTATTGTATATGATCCAGATTTTTCATCCGGAGATGATTCTGCAGATCAAGACTTTGAGGTGGTTGCCATACCAAAACCTTATGTTGCTGCAAAGGTCAACTCAAAGAATGAGGAATCATCAACGAGTGATGATTCATCTAAAGAAGATTCTACTGTTGTGGCTTCGAGTGAGAAAGAGCCAACTGCTGCTGTTGTTGATGATACCACAAAGACAACCACAGAGGTTCCAGTGTCTACTGATGAGGAAATTTCACTGGCCACTTTCATGGCAAATATTCGAAAGACCAAGGCTAAACCCGTTGCATCTTCACAGGTTCCATCTGATGATGATGAACCAGATTCTGAAATGATGAAGGAATTTGAGGATAACAGGCCCCATAAGTCTGATAGTTCATCCTCTTCAAGTTCTAAAGAACAAAATTATGAGGATGCTGCTTCTGATGAATCTGAAAGTTCTGAAGAACAAGCTGCTGATGACAGTGTTTCCAACACTGATGACAACACTACAGCCGAATCTGACTCTGAGATTGATCCTGATAAAGCATACAATCTTCAATTTTATTCAAAAGAGTCTGCTGACGAATGGGAGAGTCTGTCTGGAAAGGACTGTTTGGAAGAAAGGAATATTGATAAAGTGTCCTTTGAAAAGCAGAATTTGGTGACATTCTTGAAACAACAGAATTTATATTCTACTGTCACCACTGCTGGACCTTTTTCCAGGAAAGCTGTTTTAGAATTTTACTGCAACCTGAACATCAAGACTGGAGATGAAGAATCATTCAAGTTTGGAAGAGTATACATCAGGGGAAAGGTGTATGATTTTACTCCTGTTTTGATCAATAAGCACTACAATACTGCAGATTTCGAAGATGATGCAGTTACTGAAGACATTGATCAAGTCACAAAGGTGATCACTGGTGGCATGGTTCACAAATTTCCACTGCACCCAGACAGGTTGTCAGCTGCAAAGCTTACCTCTTTCTTTTCTGTGCTTCACAAGATTGCAATCAGGAATTGGACGTCATCGACCAATACAACCGTGGTAACTAAGCCACAAGCACTTGAATTGTTTGCTATTGGAACTCAAGCACCTTTGGACTTTGGAAATTTGGTGTTTGAAAATATTATGACCTTTAGAGAAGGTGGTTGGAAAGCAACAAAGTTTCCGTTTCCTTCTTTGATCTATGGTATGCTGGAATCTCAAGGTTTCAAATCAGAGGATGATGAAGAATTGATCGGAGGAGAAAAGCTTATCAAAATTGCACCTGGACTGTTGAAGGGAAATAGGAAGCTTGATCTACCATGGACTGGTGTTGTACCCAGTGTTGCCAACACTGAGTCAGTTCCACCTATGACCGTTCATAACACTGCTCAGATTATGTTGAATGCTACTGCTATTCGCTCTCAAATGGCTCATGCTGAACAGAAAATTGCTCAAGCCAAAGCTGATCTCGAGTATTATGAAGCCTTAATGGCTGAGTACAGGCTTAAACTTGGACTACCAGGGCCCTCTGGACAAAAAGGGGGAGTAGGATCAAGTGCTGATCAAGCTGAAGAGGAAGCTGTTTAGATATTTGGTTTTAAGATTTTTCTTATCCTTATCTATTAGTTTGTTATTTTGCTTTAAGTTCGAAAATATTTATTAATCTTTGATATGCTAATGCACTATCTGATACTCTAATCTTGTGTGTTGAGAGTCGGTGTTGACAATACAACCATACAACACTGTTTCTGAGATCCTTAAATTCAGGGGGAGCATTAGTTGCATAAAGATAGGGAGAGCTATTTGCACTTGTTTGTGTGTTTTGTCCAGAAAGGCAAAAAGGGGAAGTTTGAAAGATCATGTTGTGCACATGCCTTTTAAATTATTTTTTTATTACATTCGATTTCTATCTTTGGAGTTTTGCCTTTCTTAGACAAGTGTTAAAGTTGGTAATATTGATTAAATCTGATACGAAATATTCAATATCTAATGATATTTTGTTTCCCTGATATGTAGGTTCTTATTTATGGAAACAATTTGAAGTTCTATTTAAAGGAGTGCATAGGATCGATCAAAGAAGACAATTAAGAGAGTGAAATATAGAGAGCAAAATACATAGAGAAAGTACTGCAGAAATTCTAAAGTATTGAAGATCAATCGTTGAAGAATTTCTGAAGTGTTTATCGCTACTACACTGTGTTGCCGAGTAGTGTTGGAAACACTGAAGAACACACGAGTGAAGTGTTGTTCAGAAAGTGTTTCTTTGGTTTTCGTTTTTCGGCTTAGTACTTCCTATTGATGTTTTATTCTAGTTCTTACTAGTTTTTAAAAAGTCTTTTATTTTTTCAATTTGTTGAAAAAAATAGCTTTTCATAAAACAATCACTAGTTGGTTTTTGTAAACTGATTTTATTTTTCTAGTGATTATTTCGCCATGAGTCATCGCGCAAGTACTTGATACTTGTGCATAATTATCTGTGTTATTGTTTACTTTTGCTATTAGTTAAATAATCTGGTGCACAGTGTTATCGTAAAGTGTTGACAACACTAACAGATAACACTCACTCAAAAAGTTTTCTGGTATTTCTGTGATTTTAGACTGTCCAAACCTAACATAAATATATGCATTATTAGCCACGGCCACTTGCATTGCATGTGTACAAATGGGAAGATTTTGCTAAAAAAACATTGAAGAATAAAAATGATGGGTGGGTTATCTCTATCTTAAAAAATAGAAAATGGAGGTTATAACTTATAATATGAGATTGGCCACACCAAAAAGATCGTTTTGTTATGGCCTCTTGATCAATAAGATAGAAGAATAGGATAGTACGATAAAATGGATCTCTTGGTCACTTCTGGATAAATGTCTGAAGACAACATATACTTACAACCACAATGATTCCAAGTAAAACCTCGGATACAAACTTTTTAACGCACTGTGAAAAATTATCGTGGCTCGAATGACATCAAAGGGGCCTAAAATGCATGACAAGTAAAGCAGCCACTCAATGAACCTATTTGACGAGTTCTTCGAAAGGATAAAGCTTTGACAGAGGGCCTTTCGATTTGTTGAGCCTGGTTCGTGATCACCGAGCTTCTCATATCCTGAGCCTTCTTCTGTGCAGATCTCAGTTTGTTCATAATCTTGTCCATAGAAGATGACCTCCTCTTCTCCAATTTCATCTAAACCATCTTCAAAAGTTAGTTTATTGATGTCTATGTTGATGTAAAGCATAATGTATGTATGTTGGGTTTTATTTTGAACTTCTTCATAAGAACGCAAATACTATGGGCTATAAAAGTTTGTTTTTTTCTCGCCAGTGAGTCAAATGAAAATTTCTAGTTAATACAAAATGTTGTGTTGAGCTTTCTAACGGCAAACGTACGAGGGCAAAATCTTTTAAGTACCTCTAGTTTCCTTATTGCAGCTTCAGCTTTTGCTTTCTGTAAATTCTCCCATGCAGCAATTCTAGCTTCTTCCCTCCGAATTCTGAAAGCGGTAGTAATATTAGAATTGCAGATGCACTGAGCAACCTTTGCTATGATTAGATATATTTACACGCATACTGGTCATAAGCAAAAGAAAAGGGAATAGTTGAATTAAATTACGTCGAAATACTCTTAGATGTCTCCATTGAAACTTCCCAAGTAGCAGAGCCAATGTTTACAGCTTTTCTTTTCCAGTCATTTATATAGCCACCGCCACTCCCGGAATTCTTACTCTTATTCTTTTTGGACCACCTTGTCATGGTGACTGGTTCATCAACCGGCACATCCCTGATCTCCGGTTTGGAGGCATGTGTACTTTCAAATTCTACAAGGGGTAGAATAGGAGTCGCAAGAGAGAAGGATGATCTCCTCTCAGATGAGGATTGGATACTACTCTCTGGACTCATTTGAGTGGCCATGTCCCGTCTCGAAATATCACGGGATATATTGTTGGCCGCATCTTCAAAACCATCACACTTTTCATCTATATGGATATACAGAATTATGTAAAGTGATGATGAATGAAATCAAATCAAATACTAACTTAACCACTTGAAGAGCAAGAGGATCTAGAAAAGAAGGTTGGTTTTATGCTACAAGTAAAGAAACACCACCTGTGAACCTCGTATATTTTGAAATTTGAATTTCAAATGTATTTATGTAGAATAAGATGGCATATGTTACACAAAAAATGTTTCCCCTGGTAGCAGAAAATAACCGAGAAGACAATTTTATACCTTGCGGTCTAGGCAATGATGATTGGCTTATCAATTCTGAACATCCATGTATGCTAATCGACCTTGCCATACAAGGCTCCGTCCCTATAAGAAAGTTCGCATTACCATCACAACCAGCATTTCGAATCCACAAGCCATCGGCAGCCAACACCCCAGCCGAAAACGGTGAGTTTGCAATTAGCTTCACAGTATTCCCCCCTGCAGACATAGGTACAGCAGGAGAGAACATCTGATAGTAAGCAACACCCGGAGGCCCAAGTGGCCCACTCTTTGATCTGGGACGTCTCTGTGGCTGATGAGTTGAAGCCCTTATAGAACCATCTCCTGAAACAGGACTAAAAATCCACCTTTCCGCATCTTCCCATTTCGAAGGCAAGTTCCTTCCATTATTGTAAGGCAACAATGCAGTATTTAAAGGCCTCTTATTCGTATTGGTGTGAGATGGAATTCGTTCAGAACTCCATCCTTTCTGAATCCTCATACTAGGGTGCCGGTAATTAGGTGTGCCAGGACTCGGAAATGCACTGGTCCTTCGAGTTGCAGCTGATGGTTTTTTCATGACACCAAACCGTGGTGAAGACGAGTTCGCAGGATTACTCACAGAAATGTTGAGATCCAGAGAAGCAGTTCTGCGATCCGATTTGTTCAATGGCCCTTCAGATCTCAACCTTCTGTCTTGACATTCTAATCAAATAAACCCACCAAGAAAAGACACTAAACTAATGAGCACAAAAGGTGCATTCTTGATTTACACTAAAGAAACATAATGCACTGATTGTGATACCTTTGAGGGCTCGAGAGAACGAATTTCTTGCAGACGCTATAGCCAGATTTTCATCCTCTGTAGTCTCTGCCTCACTGCTATCTAATATTTGAACTGAGTAGACATCATATTCGAACAAAAAAAGTAAGTATTCTGATCCATGGTTGAAATTTTGCACCAATTCTTGTAATATTCAACATACATCAATATGGTCAAAAGCCAGCTAATCTAGCGTCCAAAGTCAAGCAAAAAAGGAAAACAGTACCTTTAATCTTTCCTTTCCTACTGAGGTTAACACTGTTCTTGTATACTAGTTTCGGCCTGTTTGGATCTAGATCTGGACCACTCAAATCCTCAGCCAATTCATGCGCTGCCAAATGCTGTTTCAAATCAAAGATTTCAACTTTCCAGTTCATTTATTGAACTCAAATGCTAAAATTCAAAATCCGCGTCTGAAAATCCAGTTCATAGATTCTTTACCTATTTCCACAAACTAAAACCAGCGAGTTTTCTGTTTCAGTCATTCTTCGAATGTTGACCAAATTGGGAAAGACAAAACCAGTTTTATTTATTGAACATGTGTGCATGAAAGGAGGGAAAACAAAGTACCTATCGAGGATCTAAACATAATGCAAGGTAAACAGTTTCAAGTACATTGAACAAACACGTAACATTTCTTGAAATGCAAGTGGCAGAAATCAGAAATCGGGCAAAGAGAAAGAAACGAGAATTGGAGAGCCTTACTTGAGAAACTTCAGAGGCGAGAGAATCTTGATCAGGTGCATCGGATGTCAAAGAGCAGCGCTCCACACTACCAGAAGCAGATGAGAAGAGGCTGAAGTTTGATTCAGCATTAAAAATGAAAGAACTCGGGCTGACATCTCGGGCCCTGAAGCCCGATCCCGAATCTTGAATACCTCCTGCCTCTGGCATTCTCAAGGAAAAGGCCAAGCCTGCAAATAATCCATGTTAGTCGCTAATATAAAAATCGGGTCTTTTATGGGATTAACGATAAAGACGGTGTTGTTCTTGAGTTTGATGGGATTAAAGGAGGGGTGTGTAGTGTTGTCTCCATCAAATCATGATTGTCCTGTAAACAAAAGTATTGATTGGGTTTTGATCTATTTTCTTTCATGCTTCACAAAAATAGACTTTGACTGCATTGTGGAGGGTTCTTTGGCTTAGATTGCGGTAAAGTAAAATAAGGAAATGACAAAAAAATGTTGAATTAAATAGTAATAAATAATTATCCCTGCCTGTGCACCATGTCTGCAAACTGTGACAGGAGCCATTCCAAGTCCGTGCAACACACACAACCATTCAAAGAACTTTGTAATGGATAATTTCAAGCTATAATATAGAGCTTACCAATCAGATCTTATGCGACAGAGGCTAATTTGAAAAAATAATAGCAAAGAAATCGAACCCTTTCATTTGAAAAGCTTACATGCTCCATCATTTGTTTGTAAGTATTGTTAATTTTTTATTAATTCCACTTTGAAATGCGCATTATTGAATACATTTATATATAATATTATGTCCTCTAAGTCATCGTGGAGTAGATGTTTCCCGTGTTGGAAAACATATTGAATGAATTATTGGAATAATATGACATGAAATGACTTGAAATACTTGTCCAAAAGTTTGTATATTTGTCCAAAAGTCTTGTTCCAAATTGATGCAAAAATTTGAATTTTGGTGAAATAAATTGGAGGAAAAGTTGTCCCACATTGGAACAACTCCAATTTGTTGCTCACCTTATATAATCCAACATTGGATTATGGGATTGGGCCCCTTAGGGCACCGATGTTTTATAAAGGGGTAAGACGTTAATCGATGCAACAAACACATGCGCGGCGCGGCGTGGCGTGGCGAGGTCTTGTGATCAATTATTTTTTTTGGATAAAATTTGGTTCAAAAATAATATTTTATTATTTTTGTGAGTGCGATCGATCGGTTAAAAACAACCGACCGAGCGCAGCTCTCGTCTGCCGAGACAGTAAGTTTCATTAAAGTTGGGCGCTCGGTCCGCTAAATTTTACCGACCGAGCGCACCATGGTTTGATCGAGACAGAATGTTTACCAAAAGAGGGGCGCTCGATCGGTCAAAAATAACCGACCGAGTGCGCCTTCTACAGTCCGAAAAGCTGCGTCTTTTTCTGGCCTTTTTTTGTCATTGGTTGCATCCTTATGCCATAAATCGTGTATTTTGGAGTCATAGTATATATATATGATTGTTATAACGCAGAGATAGTATCTGATAACATCAAACGATTGAATATCTGATTTCTCTGAAAATTCTTCTCTCTCTCTCACAAAAGAAAAAGTTCATACATATTTTAGTTCGACGAAGATCGAGATATTTGTTGTGCTGCTATATCTCGATTGTATAGTCGTTGTATCTTAAAGACGATTGTCGTCAACGTTGAACACTGTTAACGGGCAATTTTGTCTTGCGGATAGAGAGTTTCTCTCGCCTCGACTTTGTTCATCTTTGTTGCTACTGTTGACGCACTAATTTTCAGAATTCGGAGTACACCCTTATAACATCCCGTACTTACAAATAACCAATAGAATTACTTTTTCCCGTGAGTAATGCAGTAATTAAGGTGGCTGCATGCACTAAAAGTTAATGATAAAACGTTTGTATTTTGAGAAAAATGCAATTGGTTTTGGTCCAAATTAAATTAAGGAAAATTAAAGGGCGGGGGAACAAGAAAAGTTTCATCTTGACTATGCAAATTACCACGAGTGTTGCAAAATCATCAAGATTCGAAGTCGAAGGAATAAACTGGATCTTGGATTGGTAGATTTCATCCATTGAACATGGAAAATAAGTACGTACGTATGATAGAGAGTTTGCCTGCTGCAAATATATATATATATATATATATGCTGGTAAATTAATATGGCCCCCCCACCACTCTTTCACCATGCAAGCTTCCAATTATACTGTGACTCTGGTGCATTATTCGAAAATTAGAAACAAGAATTGAATGCGATATTTAATATTCGCCAACTGCTATTTCGTCCCCCCCCTCCTCCTGCTATCTGGTACTGTATATCATATTGATTTTTATTGTTTTTGTTCGAGATCTATAATATTGTATTTTTGTATTTTAATTATATTTCACTAGTTCAACATTTGATTTTTAAAATAAATGTTTTGTTTGAAAACATTTTCCTCATCTTTCTCGACCGCATTTACTACCAATTTAACTTGTCTGGAAGGGCAAATTTAATAAACATCGATCCTCGCAAGTCGTGACGACTCTAGCTTTCTGCCATTTAATTTGTAATATATTAATTAATTAATATTTCAGAAAAAAACATTATTTTATCTAAAATATTAATAGACATACACATGATCGAATTCCTACCACCAATGTGCATGTATGCAAAGCATCCCATGTTCCTTTTCTCAATGACTATACAACGGCACCCTACTAACTAAGATGATACTAGAGTAACATGTCCACAATGGATTTTTTTTTTCTTTTTTTTTAGAAGACATGTCGTCAATGTTAGGTTAATGCAATATGTAACAAACCAACTAATATATATGATAAATCGACTTAATCATCGAATGAGATTGTCAAAAAAAAAAAAATCCAAAAAAATTGACCCTCAACTTTTAAATCCACCATGATGAAAATGGCCCCGCATAATAGTACATTAGATTGTTGGGCTTTCACGTGTGAGAAACTTTGTATGCACCAGTTAATGCTGGATATTAATGTTCTATGGAATGTTTTTAATGTAAAGGTACGTAAATTAATATCAATTTTTTGGGTTGATTTAATTTTTTTTAAAAAAAAACTGTACATAAACACAACATATATATGTACTATTTTAATTAGTATGGAAATTAAAAAGCAGCTTGCACGCAATCGATATATACAGTCTTCGAAAAGAGCGAAAGTGTAAAGAAAACAGCATGAGAAGCAATTCTAGTTGCAGTGTTGCTATTCAGATCTTTTTCTTTTGTAAATGTCTCAACTTTTACCACTGTTTAACGTGGCTTTCTTGTCTACTATACACCACTCTATACGGAACATGACAAAAGAGCTATAGCTGTCTGATTTTTTTATGACAATATAAAATTTTCATTCTCAATTTTGTCACACATGTTTTTTTGGTTCCCAACTCATAAAAAATATTAAATTTTATATTAAAAATATTATTTTTCACTTTATATATAAATCAAATCAAACATATATCAAACATAAATATTAATACATCCCGCCAAAAAGACCTATACTAAAAATATATACCGGAAAGTCGGTATTATTTAATTATTTAGGTGTGGTAATGGTTCGGTACTGGAGGTCAACGGGTGATTGAGGATATTAATTATTTATTATCTTTTACAAAAGTATGTTCAGACAACCATAATATTTTTACAAATAATGAAATTTTTAATAATTTTGAGTTTCTATTAGATTAACAAAATAAGATAGAGATTGAGATAGAGATTGAGATAGAGATACAGATAGAGATGTTGTTTTTTTTAGGATATTTTAGATATTTCGTCTTGGGTTTCACCAAATTAATTTTAATTCGGTTAGTAAGTGATGCTCTTCTTTAATAAGATAGTAAGATATATTATAAATTATTAAAAATTCATATGACATGATCTGACGAATCAATTTTGTGAGATTCATTCATGAAAAAAATATTATTCTTTTATGTCAAATATATTAATTTTTATGATATATATGAACACAGTTGACACATATCTCACGAATAAATATATGTGAGATCGTTTTACTGGAAATTCTTTCAGACTCCACCAGATGAAAGTATGTTCACACGAAGATATATCTTATTGGTTTTAATTTTAAAGTAGATCTGAAGTTAAAATTTACGACAAACTCAATTAATTTATCTGAAATTTTATTTAAATTATCAATATGGAAATTAAATAATTATGTCCTTATAATTTTGTAGGCCAGGCATATAGGTTGTAGATATGTAAGATTTATTGGGCTCAAATAACTCAATGAATGAATGGGGATTATTTCTTTTTCAATGGGCCGAGCTTGCATGGATCCGATCTAATCATCAAAATTTACTGTGACTCTTGTGCACACATACACACACACTTGCACACATTTTTGGAACAGGAGGAAATAACCACCAAGAAGAACAACAAGATTTAAAACAAAATACAAAAATTTTTGTGAGATAATTTTATGGATCAAATCCGACCCTGTACAATATTACGCCAAAAATATTATTTTTATTACATACGATTATACATTGTGAACAATCACATGAGAACTACTAATCTTAAGATAATTATATTGTTTTCATTTGAATGTGAATATTATATTTTTGTGCTGAGTACTCTTTTTAAGAAAAAAAAGAAAGTGTGCTGAGTAAGTTTATATAAAAGTTATATATTATTTCAAAAACGATAATTTTTTTTCATATTTAATTATAGTTAATTAACAAGAACACCTTTTTTTTCTTTTTCTTTTTTCATTTAAGATTTAGATATATTTTTGGTTCAGAAAAAAATTCTAAATTTAACCTAAAGCTTTATTTTTATTTTAAAGATGTATACAAAATAGAATATTAGCACACCGCGCCGCGAGACAGCTTGAACGAAGCGAAGCTGCTTGGTGATTTGGAAAATGGAGGAGACGATGGCGGAGCCTGGCGAGATATTGCCGGAGCGTAACGTAGATATCTCGTCGCTATACGATGTATTGCAGCTGAGCAAGACTTCGATCGAGGATATCGTAGCCAAAATGTTGGACATCAAGAAAGAAGCTCGTTCCGAATCCCATCTCCGTGAACTCGTCACCCAAGTTCTCCTCAATTTCGTCTCCCTTCGTCAGGTATTATATGTGATGCTTCTTTTTATTATACAAGCGTCTAGGTTCTTCGTTGAGTACACTCGATTCTGTTCTCAGTGATTCGAGGCCTCCAATGTTTGTAATGATTAGGGCACTGGAGTTCTGTTCGTGTCTAACGAAATGAATGTGAAATTGCTGATTATGGGGCTTTCCCGTACAGAATGTCACATCTCGATTAAGGATGTAGGTAGCAATTTGGAAGTTGGAATTGGATAAGCTTGGTCTCACCATTTTTTAAACTACTAGTTCATTATTATTCTCCAAGTCGTCATCTTCACTTATATGAATAGATTTGCTCGACTTCAGCGCGGTTAATTTCAGCTCCAGATAATTTTGGATGTCAAGTGGTGGGAAATTAGGCTGTGAACAGTTCATTGTTAGTAGAGCTAATACGGTGTACAATGTTCCGGAAACAGGCAAACAGGTCCATCTTGCTCGAAGAAGATCGGGTCAAAGCCGAAACAGAGCGTGCTAAGACCCCAGTGGACTTCACGACCTTGCAGCTCCATAACTTGATGTATGAGAAAAATCACTACGTCAAAGCTATAAAAGCTTGCAAAGATTTCAGGACTAAGTACCCTGATATTGATCTTGTACCTGAGGAAGAGTTTTTCTCTGATGCTTCAGAGGAGATAAAAAGTCCAGTATTATCGACTGATAGCAACCATGACTTGATGCTTAAAAGGCTCAACTATGAGCAATTCCAGGTAAACCTTTTAATAAGATTCTATTTTGTCTTTTGCTCATTTACTTCTGTACGTACTTCCCTCTTTATTGTACTGTTATCACTTTTCTGAATGAGCTTGAATGCCTTTTCCCTTTATCCGAATTATGATTGGTATTGCTGCTTTTGTTATTAATGGTGAAACCGTGAAAGTGAGTTGAAGAATGTGATTTGCTAGCTGAGAATTTTCATATCTACTAGCATATGCACTACAAATTGGATGGTTCGTTCTTTACTTTCGTGTAATACTTCAGCAATATAGAAAATTTCACGAGTTCTAGTTCTGTATCAATTGATTGGAGGGAAAAACAGAACGACATGTGAACTTGTAGAGTTTTGTATTAAACATGCCAAAACATTGAAGGTGCTGTGGAGTTTGGATGCTTAAGTGGTTTATTCCAATTAGCTTTAGGCTGGATGGTGTTGCTGAAACACTCATTTCACGTATGATTGTTGAATTATACTCTTCCTCTCTCCACCATCCCCCTTCTTCTTTGTATCTGTTAGTTTGTGTATTCGATAGTCAATGCATTGAATACTTAGGCATTGACACATTGAAGTATTTTCTTGTCAGCGTAAAGAATTATGCAAGCTACGTGATAAATTGGAACAACAAAAGAAAGCTCTTCAAGAGACCATTGCTGACAGGAAAAAGTTCTTATCAAGCCTCCCTTCACACCTCAAAGCTCTCAAGAAAGCATCCTTGCCCGTGCAGAATCAGTTAGGTGTTCTGCACACCAAGAAATTAAAGCAGCAGCAATTAGCAGAATTGCTTCCACCTCCTCTGTATGTGACCTATTCTCAATTATTTGCTCAAAAGGAAGCCTTTGGAGAGAATATTGAACTGGAGATTACTGGAAATATTAAGGATGCTTTGGCTTTTGCCCGCCAGCTAGCAAACAAGGACACTGGTAACTATGCCTACTAATCTTTTAGGTCATTGGGTTACACTACAAAGTTTTATGCACCTCACCATTTCTATGCATGAGACATGATATTTGTTGTTGCAATTGTTGGGTCATTGATTTTTATGTGCTTAGATGTGTATGAAAATATTCTCTATTAAGCGGAAGAAAATTATTATAACAAGGATCTTAATGCTGTTGACTGTTGTACCATTAGTTCGTTTGATTTTGCTTGATCATTGTTTCAGATTTTTTTTACTTTTTCTCTATTTTCATATTTCTTTGAGTACTGCCCTTTAAGCGAATGCAATAAATATTATCTACTCTATTTATTTTTAGCTACCTCTACGAACTTAGAGAATTCCAATTTAGATGATGATGTGCCTGATGAAGAAGATGATGGTCAACGGAGGAGAAAGCGACCAAAGAAGGTTCCAGGCAGGGAAAATCTTGACCAGTCTGGAATATATCAGAGTCATCCTCTGAAAATTTCCCTGCACATACATGATGATGAGGCTTCCAATTCAAACTTGGCAAAACTTATCACCTTGAAGTTTGAATACTTGATTAAGTTAAATGTCGTGTGTGTAGGAGTGGAGGATTCTGTCGAAGTTCCTCCAAATAGTATATTGTGCAACTTGTTTCCCGATGACACCGGTCTTGAGCTCCCTCAGCAGGTTTGATTATGAGATTTTACATAACTGATGAACTTAATGCATACTTTTTTGGCATTAAATTGATTAGTTTCAATGTTTGCAGTCAGCCAAGCTCTGCATTGGAAATTCTTGTTCATTTGATGAAAGAAGAACTTTACGACCATACAAATGGGCTCAGCATTTGGCAGGCATTGATTTTTTGCCAGAGGTGTCTCCACTGGTTTCAGTTTCTGAAGATCCAAATATGGAAACTGTTAAGCACTCGTCCATTTTATCGGGTCTGTCATTGTATCGTCAGCAAAATAGGGTTGAGACAGTTGTGCAAAGGATTCGTGCTCGGAAAAAGGCCCAGCTGGCTCTTAAGTGAGTCGCTGCCCAGAATGTTTACTGTAGCAATTGAATCGTAAAAACGATAGATGACGTAGGGATATGAAAAGAAAAAGTTGAACCTAATTGCGCTCCCTGTACCATTTGCAGTGTTGGAATCTGTTTTAATCTCTTAGCATATATAGCTATTTTGAGTCTCTTCTGAATTTGAATTTGACTTTCCTTCTGTATCCTGGCATTTCAGCTATGTATTCTCTTTTTGAGATAACTATTCTTGTCACTTTGATCAATATCTTGAATAGTTCTTCTCTCCTGTATCATGACTTGCTTAATGTTTGTTGAAAGATGGAAATCTTGGTTGACTTACAGGGATTTACTTGGTTCACTGACGAAGCGTAATTGGCCAACTTTAACCTGTGAAAATGTTCCATGGGCCTCGCACACCCCACGCTGCAACTTGCATGGCTGGTTATCCTTGGCTTTTGCGTGTGATAATAATACATCTCTACCTGTCACTGATATGGGGCATGGAGAGCGTCCTGCAAGTTTTGACGAAGACAGCAAGTCTGCTTTGTCCAAAGAAGAGATGGAGACCACAACCGAGGACGGGGAGCTTCCATCTTTGTTTCCAGTTGCTACTGGTGTTAATAATGTTAAATTAACCCCATCGAAAGGAAATGAAGTTGAGCATTCCAGAAAGCTGGGCTACATTTCAAAGAGTATCATTTCTCCGATGAGTAAAGGAAAGTCGCCTAGTTTTAAGAAGTACGAGGAGGATATCGATCTCATGGTGGAATCCGAAAATGAACTGGATGAGCCAGTACAAGTGGAGGAGGTGTCTGATGATGCATCTCCATTGGGAGCACTAGGAATGGTCAAGAATTCATGGGCTGACTGTGGAGTCCAAGAATATAGCCTTGTACTAATGAGAAAATTGGATAATGGTAGCGAGAACATGAAATTAGAAGCCAAGGTTAAATCTACTATTCCTTTACTGTCATTTGTGTTTTCTACCTAGTTCATTGCTGTCCTGCTTCAATTTATTTTGTTTTCAGATAAAGATAAGTTCAGAGTATCCTCTTAGGCCACCTCATTTTGAACTTGGTATACACAGTTCGTCTCAAGGTGATGATTCCAAGTGGTCCAATGAACTTCGTGCAATGGAGGCAGAGGTGAGAATACTGCACCTGTTTTTTTTTTTTGATAGGAAACTATAATTTTATATATAAAATTAGATTAGAAGATTTACAAAAAGTGGACTAGTGGTCCACCGAGGCTAACTATTATCCAAAGCAAACAACCCCAGTTATCAAACTAAATCAAAGCCAATTTCCAATCCCTATACAAGTCTAAAATAGCCAAAGATTTAAATTTAGAACCCTTGTGGGCCCACATGGATACTGTCAATTTGATCTTGTCCCAAATTTCCTTCACCGATTCTTCACTATCTTCAAAAATTCTTCTGTTCCTCTCCAGCCATAACGACCAACACGCAATGAACCACTATTAACCAAAAAACTTTCCCTTTCTCTCCAAGCCGAACTCCTAAATCAGTTGCATAAAGGTCTTTTGTTGAGTTCGGCATTACCCAAGATACTCCCAATTCCTTGAGAACAAGGTTCCATAAGGAGCCAGAGAACGGGCAATGAATAACCATGTGGTCCTGAGTCTCTCCCCCCTGTTTGCATAGCACACACCAGTTCGGACGAAGGGAGATATTCGGGAGGCTCTTTTGAATCAAATCACAGGTAGGTAATCTTCCCAACGCAGCTGTCCATGAGAAAACCTGTACCTTTGTCGGAATAGGGGCTTTCCAGATAGGGTGAAAAAGAGAGAAGCTAGGGAATCGCTCCTGTTTTAATCGATGAAACAGTTAGTTTTTACAAACTTGCAAATCTCAGAATGAACAAATGTTCTGGCCTGAGTTATATAGTTGAGAAAAATCCTATTAAGTGGTTGCCCTCCATCAGTCTCAATGCTCCAGTTGCTGCTTGTGTTCTGTTTGACATCGTACATATATTTTTTGCAATATTACTTTTGCACTCGTGAGTACATCTAACTCAAATTGTTCATATATCCTTTTCAGGTCAATGTTCACATATTAAAGATGATACCTTTCGATCTGGAAAATTCGGTGTTAGCTCACCAAGTGCTTTGCCTGGCGATGATGTTTGATTTCTTCTTAGATGATGAGCATACATCTCCTGAGAAGAGAACTTGTACTTCAGTAATCGATGTCGGTTTAGGCAAACCTGTGATTGGCCGGCTTATCTCTCGATCCTTTAGAGGCAGAGATCATAGGAAAATGATTTCATGGAAGGACCATATCTGCACTCCCGGCTATCCTTATTAGAACACAAATCATGTGTTGTATGCACATTTTTTGTCCCTTCTGTCTCCTGCTTGTTTTGCTTTCACGAGGGGGCCAAGGAACTTATCGAGCTCTTACAATGTTTGGACTCGGGCAAGATATGGGTGCTCACTTCAAATATCTGTCCACCGCTTGATGAGTTAAATTATCAACTGATGCTCACGAACACTTGTCTTTGTTATATGTGTTGCTCAGTTTTTTTTTACCTAGAGGTTGTCTGATGTTGAATAGATCAGAATTAAGCTCGTGGAATTCCCTCCTGGGATGGGTCGATGCTCCTCAGGGTAGCACCCCCAAGCTGATCTGGACAGTCCAGATCAGATCAACAGATCACATCATTTGATCTGCAAACTGATTTGGTCCGTCCAGATCTGTTTTTGGGTGCTACCCTAAGGGTAGCACGTACAGATCCCTCCTTATGAGCCTTAGATCATACCTTCTGCGTTCATATTAAATTTCCACTTGTAACAATAGAAATGACTACATTTACCCCGTAACTTTGAAACTCGAATCATCAATATCATCTTTTCTGTAGATGCCAGGTTTAGGCCGGAACACAGTATGAGTGTAACTGCTTCTGGTGGCATATTGAACTTGGCCTAGCCAAGATAATACAAGATAAAAGATGGAACTTTCATTTCCAGCACGTTCATAGGTACAATACAACCGAATAAATACACATTTCACATACAAGTGAACATGTAGCTTAGCGACATCAGTCATCACTTGCGTGATCATGGTAATAAAATGTACATTGAAGAGAGCATAATATCATAGCAAAATGAGTACTTTTTGTCTACTTCCATTTATCTACGTCTGCAACATATTCCTATAGACTATTTTTGTATATATATATATATATATATATATATATATATCCATGTATATATAGTCGTCGATGCAGCAGCTCTGCATCGTCTACCAGGGACCTGTATTCGTCCTTCTCAAGCATGGTTTCTTAGCCTCGTTCGTCTGCTGGTTCGTCATCTCTCGAATCTACCGACATCAAAAGAGATGGAAAATGAGATTATTTTGGTTGGAATTTACCAACATATGATCATGTACCAAGTCGGACAAAAGCATCGCCAATTTTGATATTATATGACACATAATATTTTCACTTTTATGTTCTAAAGAAAGAAGACGACACAATAATGATACGGTTACATAAAAATTAATGTTAATATTAATATTAAAAGATAAAAAGTTTACCCTTTTTAAAAAAGATACACACTCCTAGAATTGCATATTCCATACGATTAAAATTTCCCAATTTTATAATCTACAATCTGTTGATTCTGAAAAATTTTAAGAAATTAAAATTTAAAATACAGAGATATCATTTCATGTCCAGCATCAATGTTTACACCACATATTTTTCAAAAAAATTACCAAAATACTCACATATATCACAAAAATCTATTGTCTAAAATTTTTGTCTTAAAACTAAATTTCACTCATTTAACATTATTTGTTGTGGCATAATATATATTTTTTAAACAATGGTTATTAGTCTAAACTTTTCAAATTTATTATACGCGTTTTTTTTATTGTGTTTGGTTTAATTGATATGATTATTGAATTATTAGTAAATGAATGATAAAATATATGATAAATAAGGATTGATAATTTGTGTTGAAATAGTATTGTGATTGGTTTGATTTTTAGAAATGAGATTAAGTAATGGTTTAAAATTTTTGTACCAAAAATACCCTTCGATGTGTGGTTTTTAAATGGGAGGAAAAAGAGTATTCATGGAATTTATGTTAATGAAAGACAAGAATGAGTTATACTAGGTGGGGAAAGGGTTTATTTAAACCACATAATATCACTTTGTCCTTCCTAGACTAAATTAAGTTGTTTTAATAAAAATTCTATCAAACAATGAATTCACCGATAACTCACACACAAACCTACCTAATCTCTTGTACCAAACACGGACTATAATCTATACATGTGAGATTTCGTGCGTGTGTACACTCGCTTATATCTAGTTGGAAATTTTTTATCATTAATACTAAAAATTAATTATCAAATAATTATCAAATAATTCACTGAAAGATTAATAATTAAGGTGGTACTTTATTTTCACACAAGGTAGATTTTATCATCATGAACTTTTACATTTTTGTTAAAACAATTAATTCTAAATATTTTCTATCAAACTGAATATTTTTTTTTATTTATCAAAAGTCTAAACTTTCAGACTTATAGCCAATACTAATAATGATTTAGGAAGAAAAACATATTGCATAATAAGTTCATCTCTATGAAAAATCATTTAAAAAGATTTTTTTTATAACGATGGAACCCGCAACTTTTACTTTTTTATATGCGTTGGATAAATCTCTGACTTAATGCACTAACATACAAACCACGCTAGTTAAATAAATCATATAGGAGAAACTTTATGTGATATACAGACTCATTCTATAAAGTATTTATAGCTAGGAAAAACCGAACGACACTTATGTATTAATCAAATGCTCACTTGTAACTTCATCGTCTCGAACTATATATTTAATTGTTTTGCGTATAGGAGATTTTGTGGATGCGGAGTTTTTGCTTGTGTGTTTTACACAAGATTTTGATTTTGTTGTATCAACCAATTATGTAATAGTACGTAGATCATAGTTGCATGAGTAGAATGTTTGGTACGTACTAGGAATGAAAGACGACGGATTATGAATAATAAATATATTAAGAGAGATAAATATATACCAGATTCTTCTGCATTGCCCTCATGCCTGCCTGTGAGCACAAATCCAAAAAAAAAAAAAAAGTATCAATATAAAAGAATATATTATATTATATAGTAGTAAAATATGTATGTAATAATATTTTACCTGTTTCTTCTGCAGTTGTTGGTTTTCGTCCTTGAGTTTCGCAACTTCTTCTTCCAATTCCCTCGTGTATGCCTGTTCAAGTATCCATTCTTACAATGAGTTAACCAAGACTACGCTATGCATAACAAAATACTGAAACAAAACCATATCAAAAGTGATGCTAGCTAGCTAGCTGCCTCTTTTTTTTTTTATATGAATTGAAATTACGGCAGGTGTCTCCCGATCGAGCTTGAGTTATTTCAACCCATTATTCGAGTTAATTATTTTTTTATTATTCCGAGAAATTTTTCCTAAAAACTAGCTATTATTACTAGTTGATCGAGTTGTAGATATATATAGCAGATGAGTACTGGCAGTGTTGCGGCTATATATATAGGCTACTTTCTGAAATTTTAAAAACTAGAATACATCTTCTGCTTCCAAATTTATATATGTTTAAAATTATTTATTACCTGCTTCCGAGCCCGGGATCTTGCGGCGGATTCTCTATTCTTGATCATTCTCCTTTGCCTCCTTTCAAGAACCTTTTCCACCGCAGCCATTTTCCTTCCCCGCAGACCGCTGAACATGTACGGCGATGGCGACGACGACATATCTCCATTACCCTTTAAGCTGTCCGATGAAACCGCCGGTGATCCTGTGGAAAAACCCACACCAATATTATTTCCTAAGCCGTGAATTCCCAATCCTCCACCCTGTGTAGTACTGTTGTGTACTATCCCTGTGGCTGTATTACTATTGTTCATTTTCGGAGTTGTAATATTCCCCAGGATTCCGGCTCTAGCACCCGGAGAATGACGCAACTGTTGCAGTGGCTCCTGCCTGCCCCCGAAATTTATGTTCAATGGTGTATTAGGTGGTTGCATAGTGATCAGATTAATGCTACAGCTTTCAGCATTAATCCCACCATTATTGATAGTTTTCATAAGTGCAGTACTCCCATTTTCTTGCTCATGGTTTTCAAATGATCCGAAATCCCAAGGATCATTACGCTTTCCAGCTATTATATGAACATCGTCGTCTCTAACGACCCCGGCTTTGGCCAAGAAATCCTCCAGTGTGATCTCCCCTAACGTCGGTTGGCGGCCAACCACTACTCCACCGCTCGACTCTATATTAATTCCCCCACCACACTCCTTCAACATTTCCTGCCAAACTTCATCCACCGTCTTTAGGCTCACTGTCCGAGGAATAGTCAATGATCCCTGCCTCTGCAGAATATGGCTACCCCCTTCTTGCCCGCCTCCACCAGTAATAGATCCATTAATGTTCTGGTTTTCCTCTGCAGTACTCCATATGTTCTTCAAAAACTCATCCATGTTCATCGACCCAAAATCCTTCCCGATTCCCCCCACCGTGTTTTGGAACTCATCGAAAGTCAATGAATAGATTGAGGCCTGCCTCGACAAAGGGAAACTAAACGCCCCGGCGCCGTCTCCCTCCACCGGCCGGTGATTATCAAAATTCTTATCAGTCTCCATTTCAAACTGGCTCTACACAAATACACGTGGAAACTGGAAAGCAAACACCAAAAAATAATAAGCGGAACCAATACCAGATGAAATTAATTACGGCATCATTATCAATATATATATATAATGTGCATGGAAGTAACCTATTTTGAAGCAGCCCACCAAATCCCACCCGAAAGAGGAAATCCAATATCGGAAACGAAAAATACAAAGACAATTAATGCAAATGCAAATTAGCCCACATCAATTATCATGCCGCAAAACCAAAAGCGCTGTTTCAAAATGTAAAACAAAAAAGTTCCAAGAAATTAAACACAAAGGTTGCATGCATCTTTACTAAATTGGGCAAATAAAAGGCTAAAAGTAGGACACAAAAGATGATGGCAAAGATAGAAACTTTTATCTTTGCCAAAAAAGGGAAAACAATATTTACATGGTGCATGTTGTGTGAATTTGTTTAACTAAATTTAATTAGGGCCAGCTAGAAACTGGTCTATGTCTCTATGATACTGCCAAGTGTGATGCTGCTGCGGACTTTTCAAGCGATGACGGAATAATGGCCATGGCGTTGGCCACATGTTCTTGACATTATCTTCGTTATGGAATAAACATTATGTTCAATCAAATTCAATTTAATTTCACAAATAATATAATTAAGTTGGTCAAATCGACTAATTACCGCGACATAAAATGACATAATGTAATTTTTTTAGACAGAAAAAAACATTATTTGTTACGTTTAAAATATTAATTAATTTCATCAATAATATAAAAATATATATATCGAACTATCTGTCTCACAAGAAACCGCCTGATTACTATGATTGTGGTTTATTAATAATTGTGAAGCCAATTAATTAGCTTCTTGTTGAAAATATATAACTTCTTATTTTATTTTTGTATAGAAAATATATTATATATATTCATAGATCCGAAGCAATGGAATGGCCCCACTAGGCATTATTCCTAATGCTAGAATGATCGAAATGATAAACTAATACAACCAGATCGATATATGGTACATGCATGTAGGTATAAAAATAAAGCGAAATAGACTGTTTGTTGTTGATTACGTTCACGAGGAGAAGAAATTAATAAAAAAAAAAAGAAGTAGAAGTAGATGAAGATCATTGGCTAAAACTTTTGGTTTAATGAATTTCCATGTTTATTCAAAATTAAAATAAAAACAAACAAGGACATATATGTATAATATGTGTGTGTGCAATTTTGTATATATTTCAAGTTTTATTCCAACTTAAAGGGGCATTTGTGATTATTTTTTTTTAATCAAATAAAATAATACTGGAATGCATTTCCAGGGGCCAGCAATGGTAGGTTGGTTTGGACAAATAAAGTAATATTAATGATGACATAATGAAGATGTGACAATTGGGGAAAGGGAAAGCGGATTAATCACAGCCGTCCACGTATGGTATAGATTATTGGCTTTTCTCCATGATTTCTCTTGTTAGCCATTATTGGGTACTTCTGTCACCTCCCATGCATTTGTTTCTCAATCACAAATTCTTATTTTAATTTTGGATGAGAAATAGTTTTGGTTGATGTATAAAAAGATATAAAATCACTTAACACTATATTATGTATTATGAAAATAAATTAGAGTAGTTGATATTCACGAGTAATTTTAAATATAGTTAAATCTATGTATAAAAATTGGTATTGGTTTTACATAAATCGTATTTAAGAATTAAGACTATGGGATCAAATTTCATGATCTCAATGAAAACTTTTGACTTTGCATGCATGTGGATACCATTGTGAGTCCAAATATACGCATGTATGGATGATGATCGAATGTATATGTATGTGTTGATGTACATATATATTATATTATGGTAACACCTGGTTTTCACATGGGTTAAGACTTAAGAGCAATGGTCCCGGCACTATGCCAGCTATATATATAATTGTCTTCTAACAGAGGGAAAAAAAAAAAAAAGAATAAAACAAAGATGGAATATTATCTTTTTGTAATTTTCGTAATAAAAAAAAACAGCCGTTTTTGAAAAACAGACCCTTTTTCATCCCAGAAATAATATATGCTCAATTCAACCAATTTTCAGATTTTCAATTACGTTTCATTTAGAAAAGGAAAGAAAGAAAGAAATTAAAGACTACAAATTCTGATACTTATTATGACATAGGCGGTGGAGCAGCCATGATTGGCTTATCCTCCTCCAAGTTGAATAATGACCATTATCGCCAAACGCTTTTGGAACTGAAGCAAAACACGACACTTGGCGATGATTTCGGGATCGATGAAAGACATTCTTCAATCATCATCGTAGACTTTAATAGTTGATCTTCGTGTCTAAGTAATTCAATTAACAGTCCAGCTTCTCAAGTGAATTTATAATAAATTTAAACATAAAACAATATTTTTCATATTTAGTATAATTTCTATTTACATTAATTCAATTAACAGAATAAATAACATATAAATTTAAAAATTATGAGAATAAATAGATAAATTTTCAACTTATAAAAAACATAAATCTCAAAATAACAAATTATCTCGAATAAAATTTTGTGTTTGGTCAAGTTTCACTTCTTAGTCACAAAGAACATAAAGATACAAACCAATTTTAATTCTCACGCATTTAAGTTTTTTTAAAGCTTATATTATTAAATATTTATTATTTAAAATAAAATATAAAAGTTAAAAAATAAGAAAAATATTTTAAATATTGCTTTTAAAATCATATTTTTGTCCAAAGCAAAGTTTTGTACACACTTAATCGTGTTTATGCAGTGTTTTTCGCAATTTTTAGAACACTGATTTTTTTTTTTTACAGGAATTTTTGGAACACTATTATCCCTAATATAATTTTGGGAAAATAAACAACTGCATGCCATGTTAAGTCAGACGAAAAAATGGACCAAAGTGGAAATTACCACCTCTTAACCCACAGTATATTAAATAAGCGTTAGCCCATCAACCATGGAAGTGGCCCGGCCCATGAATTTTTTCATAATTTCCAATTCTAGACCCAAGTACTTTTCATCTGCCATGGTTTTTGGATGTATCTGTATGAAAAAGATTTATATCTAACAAAGCCAAGAGTAAATATGTTTTTGAGGTTCCGGTCTCAATTTTCTTGTCTCTCCTAAAAGTACTGTCTTCTCCATGCATAAGTTTCCCACTTGAATCCTAATTTACAACAAATGATACAAGAGTGTTTGACACGAATCTTAAGTGATGCGACCAAAACAGACTAGCCAAGAACAACTAGTTTACCTTCTCAGTCGTAACGTTTTCTCTTTCTAAAATGCCTGAGGATAAAACTGTCTGCATATAGAGGATAATTTTTCTGGATCAAACCCTTCAAGCATTTCCAGTAGGAGAAATCCACCAATTCTCCATCTTTACGGACTAGGAATAAACATCTCGAGCCCTCAAAATTAGGATGGTACCCAATCTGTCAAGTGCCCACAAGAAAAACCGAGGGTGAATTTGGTTATGTTTCAGGTATTTGATTCAGAAAAATGAAACCAGGAACGTGATCTATAGTTGGCTATAATGTTTGAAGGTGCTTGGGTTTCCGGAAATCGAAGAAAAGCAAACTCGCATTCTAAAATGGTTACAGGTATTTTCATGTAATAGAGCCATCTTTTAGCTTAGTGCCATGAAACATATACAGCTAAACAAAACTAACTTTTAGATTCCTTTTATCCTAGCGCCATGAATAAAATACATATTATTTAATTTCTGCATACAATCTATTAAGCACATGGTTATCACATATTAAAGGTTATTTTCAAACATAGTTGTCAATACTAAATGTTTCTCATTTCATTCAAAATGAGCGTATGTGAGATAGAGAGAGAGAGAGAGACCGTGACGTAATCAACTCCACATCCTATCTTCTTTCCACACTCAGGGTGATATGCAAGCAACCTCTCAAGAATTATTTGCTCATGTTCTTGACTCAATTTATCTCCACTTTCATATCTGCGCAGGAGACAAATTATATGCATTTGGTCAGTACAAATGTAATAAGCCCTAAAATCCAAGGTGTGCTGATGCCCCGGAGGACAATCAAGTGTAAAGCTTCACAACCTTGATCTTTTAATAATACACACATGGTACATTAGTAATAGTTACATATACACATAAACAGTGCAAGGACGAAGCAATGGATACCATTGGCGTTGGGACTGAAATGGTTACTTGGATGGTATTCAAAATTATGAATAGAAGTCAATTGACATGTAAATCGAAATCACGATTCAGATTACATCATCTTATCAATTGAAAATGAAAATTAATTCTGAGCATCAAGCTCTTGAACAGCATAATTTCCAGCTTAAACATCATCACATTTGTCATCCTCAAAGGACGCGATGACCCGAAACAAGAACCTCTTTCAAAACAATTTTTTCCGTGAATGATATTTCGATATTTACTATCCATATTCTAACCTATCAATTGCAGGATTCATATCCATTAAATCTTTAGTCCTACATGTCAAGCATCAACTTGGCCATCCAACAGCTCTCAATTGCAATAACTTCATATCCGTCGAACCTATAGTCCTACATATTCAAAACGAGCAACTTACTCGTATGAACCCTTGCGGCTGGATAAGACAATTGCAGCAACCGAATGGGAATTTGGACATAATCACTTAAACATCCAAATGGCAACCATTTTATCTTTCCCTATCACCCCATATTCTTGCAATAATGTACATAAATAAATACATTTAGTAACATAGAAAGCAATCAAGCACAAAAAAAATTGCTAAATTTAAAGGAACTGGAACACAATCCATGAAATAAAAGATGCCAAAAAAAGAGAGAGGAAATAGCTTACTTTCCAGAATGCAGGATCATTCTCACAAAGCCCACCAGCGGTACGGTATCCTCCAAAATCTGGTCCTCCCAATCCACCCAGGTATCACTACCTCCACCACCCAATTTCCCACTTACTTTCTCCGGCATTTCATCGGCAGAGTGTAACACAGCAGGCTTCCTCAGAATCTCCGACCCATAAGCTGCCGTCTCCTCACCGCTCCTCAACGCCCCACCTCCGGCCGACCTGGACTTTATCGTCAGATTAATACGGAATCTTGGACCATTGAATGGAAAAGATAACAAAAATGGCGATGCAGTTAGGTTCTGTGAGATGGATTTTCTTCGAAAGGGACCGATTGGTGTAGAATTCGAAAAAGAGATTAAATCCATTTTGACGATGAAGTAAGGAGAAAGAGAATCAATTTACTGTCTCACTACATACACGTGAGATTGTTCGTTTTCTTCATCGTTTTCGGTACTGCGTGCAGGGCTTAGGAGGAGTGGAAGGTAAAAGAGAATGAAGATTTGCTAAAAGAGAATGCCCTTTGGCGGGCTGGGTTTTGGATAACGGGTCACGGGTCTGGCCTTTCGCAGTCAAGCCTAGTTGTTGGAGGTCCACATACTTCACACCAAAGCCCATTCCAATTAATAGTGCCAAATACAGGCCCATTAATGTTTCTAAGGTGAAGCCGTGAAGGGAAGTATATTACTTTAAATAATTTTATACTTTCTACTCCAAAGTGTGAGCGCCTGTAGCTCAGTGGATAGAGCGTCTGTTTCCTAAGCAGAAAGTCGTAGGTTCGACCCCTACCTGGCGCGATATTATTTTTAATAAATAAATTATCTACTTTTTTCTCCTTTTATTTTGTTTTTATTATTATTCGACATAATATATGTATTCATAATTTCCAGTCAATTAAAATAAACTAGCAATGTTTAAATAGTATTATTGTTATATGCTAAATCGAATAAATCATAATTTCGTTCAAACTAATGAGAAAGTGGATTGATTGCGTGAGGTGATTTTCATTGAAAAAGAGAAGTCAAGTCTTCCTGTATGCAAATCTTCTCTTTTTCTCGAGCTTTATCGAGCCCATTTATGTTCTCTTTTTGTGGGGCTTTATCTTTTTCATTTTTTGGCAAAATAATTTTCATAATTAATGAACTCATACAATTCAATCGAGCTTCACTAGTGTGTACACTCGGTTGTACGTAATGCCTGTTTTTTTTTTTTTTTTTTGTAAATTACGTACTATATTTTTTAATTGAGCTTAAGTATCTAATCTTTGATATATCGAGAGCTTAGATGATCTGATATATATTATTTAATGATGTATTTTCAGCTACACAAGTTAACATGCACGACTTTGGAGCAACAAAAGAGTTGAGATCTTCCAAACAATCACCACTTTTATCACATGATCAATCCTTTTATCTATAAGATTAATTTTGCTTATAGGAATATTTTATATGCATGTTGTTTATTGAAAACCACAAAAGCTGTGTGTGATCTCCCAAAATCACATACCACATGATCATTAGGTTATCACTTATTCGAATTCAAGTGAACTCTGAAGAAAGTGTTGACGGAGATAATCAAACCGAAATTCAAACACTGAAACTCCCAAACGCAATTCAATCATCTAACTGATCAAATACAAGAACAGAAGGTGACAACCCTAGTTTAGAGTACTGTTTTTGAGGGAAAAAAAGGGGTTCAATCATTTTCTTTATCGCATTAAGAGAGGCGTCTTGAATTTAGTACCTTATTTTTCCATTAATGGACTAAATATTGAACTTTAACGTGCATATCATATATTTAATTGGACAAGATAAATTTGGTACATACATATAGCCAAGTACCTACAAATTATATCACATGTATTGTTTCTTCAGCAGCAACGGATTTCTTGCAATAAGCAATTGCGGATTGGATTGCAGCCTGTACTTCTTCCATGGTACTGTCTCTTGCCGTAGGAGTAGCAGTTCCACTTGCCACCAAAAGGCCACTGTTTGTAGGAGAATTCCTCATTGAAGCTGGTGCTGAGAACTCTCCTCTCCTTCCCCTCAGTTCCTTCTTGTTTCTTACACGTAAATTCCCCGAAAACGACGTGTAAGTTTGCCCCTGGAACCGAGGATTCATTCTCCTGTTTCTAAAAGAAAGAAATGGATTTATCAATCTCATGTATCTTTTCACGACAGTGCTTAAGTTGAACTTGGGCTTTCTTTTCTGTTTTCGCTCTGTTTCTTGTCTACCCTTGTCATGTTTTTCATCATGACACCCCTTTCTCCATTTCGAAAACCCGAAAAAGGAGAAGGGTCTTGGTTTCCTAGATATCCCTTCTTCTTGCAAGACACTGCTGCTGCTGCAACTTTCTTGGCAAGTGGGATTAATATGATCATCAATGCTGATGTATTGATCTTGCTGGTCGGTGTAAGTATAGGAGCTCGAGTTATATCCTCCGGAAAATTCTTCGATGGGGAGCGTGAAACTGTCGAATGAATCGGTGGAGGAGCGCGGGAAGACAGGGTGATTAGAGAGGTAGTGCAGGGGAAGTAAATGTCCATGGAAGAAAATTTTGTCTGCAGGTGACAAGTCGATAAATGAAGGGTTGGACTTGTTTCGATCCGGAACTTTCGACTGCGGATGGAGGGAGTGTGTGAAGGAGAAATCATGGTTGGGAGAGGATGTTGGCGACAGTGGATTGGATTTGGATTCACTAGGAGTCTCTTCTTCTGTATCTCTTTCGATTTGAGACTGTATTTCCATTGCTATCTTTGCTGTCTTTATGGTCACAAATGGTGGCAAGTTTTGTTAGAGGGAGAAGGATAAATATATGTTTGTATGTAGGAAGAGGGAATTCTTTTGTGTCTCAAAAACTAATTATTGCATGTTGGGCTAATCAATTGTATTTATAGAGCTGATAAATGTGGATCAATGATATATAAATAATTGTCTTAAGATTAAAATGTAGATAACACAAAATAAAATATACATAACAACTGCTATAGTCGTACTTTAAATTGATTAGTCGGGGAAATCTAGTTGAAGGGTCACAAACTTGTCCTCGAGTTTTTGAATAATAAAAATGATTCCTCAATCGGTTTAGAAGTCATATTCAAGAAAGTTTCGAATTTACGAAGAATCTAAGGCTTTCGAGTTATCCATGTTGCTCCCCCTCAAAATTCGGGGTACGTGCGTAGGCATTATTTATTTACTTTAATTTATTTGTGTACTATCTATAAATATTATTTAAATTAAAACCATTCCAATGATCTTTAATAGAAAATAATGGCAGGAAAAGATGCAAATAATTCATCTTGTTGCAAAAGATTTTCCCACCGTGCATGGTTTGACCAAATGGCCAACAAGAATTGGCTTTTAAAATATTTCCTCGGACACCCTTTATTGCTCGGTTTAAACCTGTATTAATATATACAGTCAAAGGTTTCTACACAACAGCAAGTTCTTTCAAATAAATTAATATAATAATCAATGCATTCAGATTCAGGATGCACATACTTCGATCGGTTCAAATATTATATTAGAATTAATTCAATAAAGTAAACATATCTTCCATGTGAAGCTATTTGCAAATTTCATAGTACCATAAGTGAATCGGGTCGGATCGTAAGTTTTCTGAACTCAAAATTACATGTATATTTATTTAAACCAAATGCTAGCCTGCATACTAAGAATTACATCTGAGAAATTTGAATCCAAACGTTGAGTCAATTTGAACTCAAAACTCCAACCAACCCTTTGAGAAATTCGAGCTCGATTTCAAATATAACAAACGATTGACATTCAACGCGATCTGATTTGTTTGAACTCGAATCCAAACTTAAGAACGTTGGAGTATGATAGGCAAGTATAGGATGGTAGATATCAAGTTGCATTTTGGTAGGACACACACACGTGTAGGCAGTGGTCCAATAATCCATGGTAACATGAAAACTCAATGTTTGCTAGGTTACATCTCAATCATAGAGGCATTATTTAGGTAAGCAGACTCATGTTCTCCACTTAGCCACTCAAAATACACATTGTTATTATTAGTATAATTCAAAGATAAAAAGAAAGGAAAAAAAGTGCGGTTGCAAAGTTTTTGTCTTATGCCAAGTTTCTTGCTGGCATCTCTGTCCTTGGACACTTTTCTGCCATACGGGCTATAAAAATAGAAAGAAACACGAATTGATCTAGTGGCTGATAACAAGATTTCCATTGATAAAAGTTTAGCCACCATTAGTTATCAACTAAAATATGTACATTTGGGGAGTCCTGAATTAACAAAGTGATTCATTCATGTCAGCAGAATCATGAAGCGATGGAAGGAGTTTTGAAATAGGCGATTCTCATGCATACGATGGACGAAATTTGAATTTTTTGAGAACAAAAATTTCGATTTACCAAAAAATAAATGAAAATCAAAAGGTGCAAAGAACGTGACACTACAATACAAACAAACCAATCTTGTTAAAAGGGAAGGAGAAAAACTAAAAACCACTCACAAAAGGCATCGAATAAACAAAATTTTCAAGAAAGTGAAAGTAAGGTTTGAAGAAATTTGAAAGATGGCAAAAGAACACCCACAAAATACATGTATAAGGTGCAACATAACATATGAACAAATTTCTTTTCTGAACTTGTACCTTCCCCAGGTATGGTAGGGAAGGGAAGAACGAAACAATGTTAAATGATAATAACTCTAATCAAACTCTCGCGTGCCAATATTACAATAGAACGCCTTTCACCTATAGTCTGACCTGAAGTGAAAGTATACAAGAAAATATATCCCCGGGGTAAATGAGTTATGTCTAATTTTTTTACAGTAGTTGTACATCAGGAGATTTAGTCCCTTTGATTCGAGAAAGGTGCATCCACTAGATGATCCTCTGCCATCAACAGTTCTGACTCAAGTCACTACAAAATTCATTAATCTCCATATCTTCTAGTCCAAACCAAGCAAAAGTGAAAAGATCATGTTGTGTCTCAGATATTCACATAAGGGTTCGATTTACCTCACACCTTATACGTAAAACACAAGAAAAATGTCTACTCATACGTGTTGGCCTCCTCAATTATGGCTGCTCGAAAAAGATTTGAGAAATGAAACGAAAGTGGTGGAGATTTACTATTCACTTCCACTGCTATATCTAGAGCCAGCTGGTAAAACAGGAAAATCGGAAAAAGTAAAAATGAATTAAGTTGCCCAATTTTTCAAATGTTCCACAGATTACAAGAATCGAGAATGAATGCATACCTCCAGAAGGTCTTTTCCCTTCCATGGCTTCTTTCTTCTCTTGGCAGGTCAAGCAAAGGAAGGGACCATCCCAAGGCCGTAACTTTCTTGGGTCAGATGTTCCTGCATGTATGGATATACCTTCTCCAGGTTTTATTTCCACTTGGCAAACTGCGCACATGAATAACTTGAACATATTGCAGATTGGGTACTTCGAGTCCAACCTGTAATCCAGAAAAACAAATGAAATCATTGAAACCCAGTAGCCGATAACAGGTACGGTTTTTTCCCCAGATATGGACATGCAACTGGTATTTTTATCTTACAACAGACGAGCTCAATGTGGTCCCAATAAATCTCAAGTGAGTTCCATAGTTAGGATAACGTTGATTCTCCTGGTGTATAGAATAGAAAAAGCTTAAACAGTACATATATACCTTTCTGAAAGTGAAGCAGATCCTTCCTCAAATAATTCCTCTACAGCATCTGGCTCGAGGAATTCTTCCTTGTCAACCTGAGAAGATGATTCAGAAGGTTTTTTGCGAAACATGGACTTAAAAACTCCTTTCCCTTGCTTCTTTGGAGGTGGTTTCGGAGGATCATGCTTCTCTGGAGGTTTTATATCTACCACAATACATGTAGTATCATCTCGAAGACCTTTTAACTGTACGGCTTCCTAAAAGCATGGGAGGGCAAAATTGGAGAACAAAATCGGGTCAACTAAAACTGAAGCAAAGTACAAATTTGAGTTCTAAGAAAATTACTTTGACAATTTCGGATGCTGCAGCATCTGGTGGCATCCCTCGAGAACACTCAAAAGCTGTTTCTGCAGATAATGCGTCCCAAACACCATCACTTGAGATAATAAGCCTGCCTCCAGTTGTTGATAGCTGCAAATATAGTGATTGTTGTCATTTTACATAAAGCCGTTTTCGTTCACAATTGTGAACTGTGGACTATAGCTCCATACCTTTTTAAATTTTCGAGAACATATAAAAATAAAAAACTCATGATCTTACTTTGTAGAACAGTAGAAGCATCCCATAAATAAGTATAACCAAGGAATAATAATTTTTTATTTTATTTTTCATAAATATTTTTCAGTTTCACCAACTATTCTTACTTGGCCCATAAATTGTGTGTGAAACATGTTTGCCTCAAAGAAAGGCAGATATCCAAGACATGAAATGAGTATTGCTATGAGGCAGACCAGATGGACATATCTTTTGATCCTATGATCCCAATCCCATCCACCGAAAAGCTCATAGCCACGGAGATAATTTTGATATTCATTACTTTTAATTAACGGTAACCAAATAACTAATCTCGAACAACTTGGTTGTTAGAATGTGAATGAGCTTACATTGCCCTTTTTTCAACAATTCTAATCACTATAAATTAAAAAGTTTTTTGAAAACTATAATTTTTACATTATTTTTCTTCCCCTGAACAGCTACTGAAAACCTTTTAATTTCCATTATGAAAAAACAATTTCCTTCAAAACGAACCTTCACTTGCTTTACATAAGGAACTGGAACTATGAATTCTCCAACATCCATATCTCCAATAGATCGTGAAAGACACAATCCACCAGGCCAACATCTCAACGGACCAATCTACAATGAACCAACGCACAGATAACGAATCTACTATTAAAATTCAAATACTATGTATAAATTAAAAGAAAAGTCAGATACAATAATTAAAGGTGCTAGGTGCACAATAGCATAATGAAACAATTGTTCATGGATTTATGTGCAAAATGAATGGCATTACCTTGTATTTCACATTGAATTCCCAATTCATACTCTACCAACCATTCGACAATAATGAAACAAAGGTTCATAGATTTATGTGCCAAATGAAAGACATTACATTGTATTTCACATGGAATTTTCCAATGCATATAACATGAATCAAGGAGACAAGCAAGTGAAGTTCTAAAATTGCAGCTTGGAAAACGACTTAACGTCCAGCAAAAGCAACATAATAATTTCAAGTTAGAGCATCTATATGAGTCGTATTCACACCATAATCAACAATGTAACTTTGTCAATCAGTTCACAGCATACGTCTCTGCAGAACCATGACAAATAGTTCTTAGTCTTCGGACATTAAAATTGATGTCAAATTTCAAGCTTATTTTACTGTGAGTAGAATCATTTCACGGCCAAATATAAACCCACTGGGATCCTTGCCAGTTAATGTGAAACCAATTATAAATTACTTTGAGACAAATAATACCTCTGTGCCACCTCCAGTATTAAGCCGCCCTACCTCACCTCCACTAGACGTTATTCTTTCCCTCCTATTTAAGAAAAAAATCAAATAACTGAAGCGTTTTTACAGAAAATATAATCCAGAGTACTCGTATGGCCTAGAACAAATCACTTACTCTTCTTCACTGCATTCAAGTCTATGATCTGCTGACAGATAATATATTTCCCCCTCACAGGATTCAAGTATGGCACGAGAATCACCAACTGAAGCAACTGTTGCAATCCATCCTTCAATTATGACAAATGTCACTGTTGTGCCCGAAGTTTGCGCTGATAGATTAACAGACCAATAGTTAGCAGTAATTTGCAAGAGAGAAAGACCAAAGGTTGTGTTAAATTTCTGATGACAGATCAGAAGAGAAGTGAAGGGTAGAATTTACATTCAAATTTTTTTAGAAAGATCGCTCAGACAAGCATAATTATAACTAAAACTGCAAGTTTAACAAGATAGACCAAAACAAATTTGGTCCTTGATCACAGATGCAAAAGAAACCAGGTTTTTTTTTAGAATAAAGAAACCAGGTTATTCTTGCGTCAAGTGCAAATATTCATGAAAGCTGGTTTTAATTAGCAGTACCTTTTTCCTGGAAATCTTTATCTGTTTTCACGAACCCTGCAACCAAAGCCCTGGGCAACGCCGAGATCCATTCATTACTGTTAAGATCTGGTGGGATAGCACGCAAAATGTTGGTCAAGAGATTCTCTTTGGAATATATAGCAGCCGCAGATCCATTATGGCCATCAAATAACTGTAGGAGTGGAAAAAATAGTGTCAATTAGAAGAAAGTAAAGGATTGACGTGCATGTCTGATAAGATTTTTTGGATCCATTCGTAACGAAGACAGAAGAAACATTATTCTGAGGGATAAAGAAAATAATTCAACAGTCTTCGTTAAAAGATTAAAGAAATGCATCACCCCAGTCCCAAATAAGCACACATAACTTTTGATTATTCACAATGTTATCAGAAGAGATAAGAGATTGGCATCCATTAATCGCGTTTATCACTCCCATCTGTTCCAATTTTTATGAAGTCAATAGAAAGGGTGTCATTGTCACCTACATTATCCATCAAACAGGTAATTTCAGAGTGCCAAGTATCTACAAGCTTTGCAGTAAATGCCAACATTCACAAAATGAAAAATAAGACCAATTGTGACATTTCACGTCAATTATCCAATCAATGCTCAAGTAACATCGACCCATTAAATATAAAGTAAAACAAGAACCACGCACCGCAAAAACCGAATACGTGGTGACTCCATCACCTAATACCCGTTCACATTCGGCCTTAATAAACGTCAAGTCCTCGCCTTTCTTACTCTGATTGGCCTGACCATGTGAGATTTCAGGCCTCTCAATCTTCTCATTGGCCAATTCCCGCTTTAATAAAACAGATAATGGGACAGTATGATGGTCATCACTCTTGGACAACATTGCTCGTACCACAATTCAACCCCAAGAACACTAGAATTTCAGATTTCGGGTTTTCGTCCTTTTCTCCTTTCAAAAAAAGAACCTTTCAACAAATCAATGCCTTTTGCCTTGTTACCGTCTATTCCACTTGATCCAATCAACAAAAATCCTAAACAGGTAAAAGTAGAAAAATAGAAAGTCAAACTAAATAAATTCAGAAGATATCATCATGAACACAGAAATCATAGCAATAATCATACCAAAAGGACACATTTTCTAATCCATATATCTCACATATTCCATCATTAGAAACAACGTATCAAGATCCTCTTGAATTCACATAAAGAAAACCAACACAAATATTTCAGAACAAAGGTACCAATATAATCCAAGATTAACGGACACACATCCAGTTCCAACACAATGTAGACAGAACGGAGGTTTAAAACGTCGAAACAGATAAAGGGTCCTGCCAAAAACAAACAGAAAACCACAAGAAAAATTCCGAAAAGAAAAACGAAAAACGTACAAAACAGCCAATAATTGGGAAGTTTTCTGTCGGGTTACAGTCATCAAGAAACGCAGATCCCGGCGTGGGCCTTGAACGATGCAAGATAATCGAGAATTGTGCGTTTTTCTCTGTCAAAGAGAGCAAGGAAAGAGAATGTAAATGGTAGGGGCGTCTGTCCGGCTATTTTTCCTGGTTTTCTTGAATTTTAATATTATTATGTATTTCATTTCAACGTAATAAAAACGAATAATATTGTAAAGCTGTGGAAATTTGTTGCCTTTTGTTCGGCGTCAAGAAAGCTGGAATCCAGCTGTGAAAAGATGTGTGTGTGTGTGCGCTCGCTCTATTTTCCTATGTAATAATCATATAATATCATATAATAATATCATATATGTAAGTCTTCTCTCTGCGAACATGTCTAGCGACATTTACAATAATCAGGCTTGGCAAGGTCCAATTTTTTTTTTTTTTTTTTTTTTTTTTCACGTATTGATCGATTCAGAAAATGTTTTATCGTACGAGAGAGGGGCTAATTGCATTAAATATCTTTTGTGAAAAATCTAAAAGTCATAAAACCTCCTAAAAAATATTAATTGGCTAATGCATTCCTCAGTTTTCTAAAATATAGCGCATTTCACCCTTATGTTATACAAAATCGGGCACATTTGTCCTTTCATAGAGGTTTTTATACTAATTTTTTTAAAACATAGGGTCTAACATGCTATTAATTTTACACAGCATGTTTTATGCCTTTTAGACTTTTTACAGGAGGTGTTGATGCAATTAGCCCTACGAGGAGAGATGCGACGTCATAAATCATTTAAAATAATAATTTTTATTGTAAAAGTGAAAAACAAGATATGTAGAATAAACTTGGGAGAGTATTGAGTTATGGCAGTTGATAAAATATAATTTTTCAAAGTTTTCATATGATTTTTACATGATACAAAACCAAAGTAATTTATAAATTAGCCGACTTTAGTCGGCCTATCATCAATTGATAACTTGCACGAGGGTTTCTTTATTTTATTTTTTTAATGAATTCATTATTCAAATTAACGTGGAGGCTGCTAATGTTGTGAAATCTCGAAATTGCAGATGGAAGAAAGCGTCAAAAGAACCAAGACGAAACTTTGGGACATTCCAACAACAAAGAAGAAACAAAAGAAAATAGGAAGTAATTTGAACGATAAAGGACGACTTGTTTACTACTCAGTCAAACAATGTAATAATAAAATTAAAATAACAAAATGTAATAACAATTTGCGTATGTGACGGGTGTGCATCATGGATTGCTACTTTCTCAACTGGTAAATCAATATTGTTGGGTAGTTTTGTGAGTCGTGGAATGAAGAACAATGACACAAAATGGTTTTGTAGTTACATGAACGAGATTATTGGGAAATTATTTTTTATTTTGAGACTGGACGATTCACTATCTTAACACAAATTTTTTTGGGATATAATACACAATAATAATTTGTAGAATTGAAACAAAGCAAAAGAAATGTTGATAATCCAAAATTGAATCAGAAAATTATCAGGCCTAAAATTTTTTTAAAAAAGTAGGAGGGATGCCCACAAACACAAGCCTGGCATAGTACGTTTTCATGTGGAAGCCTTTCAAAAATTACAAATCAACCTGGTGATCTATTGAAGATATTAATAATGGAACATTAACCTGATAACCTGTATTGACCAAGTGCTGTAAACATCAGTGTCATTAATTTCATATGAATTAATAGAGGAACTGAGGAAGTCATGATAAAGAAAACTACAGATTTCATATGAATGAGTAGGCTGAGGAGCTGAACTGATGAATCAGAAATCATTTTTTATCCGGCGTTTTCCTGTCCTCTCAACAGAAAAATCTAGAAGACTACCGTGTCCAGCATCGTCCCCAGTGTCTGGACGATGTTTGAAGACATCAAGTTTGAGACGTGTTCCTCGAGATGTTTTTTTGCGTCTTGCCTCCCCACATTGGCAATGACAAGTTTTTCTGGTGGCAACTCGTCCTCTTCCTGAACTGCTTTGTTGTATTTGACAGCTAGATTCAACATCTCCTGCAGATATAAATCAGAAAAAAAAAATGTTGAACTAGAACAGCAGAGTGGAGAAGAACTCACTGGGTCCTCCTTGTCAGTCATCAAAACATAAGTTCAACTACTATATGAAGTTGCCGTGGTGGAAACAAAAAACGACAGAAGTAAAATGCATCATATTTGTTACTATTGATTCACCACTGCACCTCGATCAAACGTAAACCAGAAAACCTGACATGTACCTGGACAGTCTGCTCATTCGTTTTGGAGTGGGCATCAAACCGCTGAAGAGTTAGTCCATCAGTCCATTTTTTCTTGTGAAGATTCAGGAGCATTTTCTCCTCAAGTTCATTTTTCCTGTAATTTATGGCTATGGAGTAATAATGCCGGTTCAAACCATGTATCAGAGCCTGCAATCATATCAATCTTAAATTTAGAAACAGGCAGGACCCTTCGAAGTGAATAAATAAATCGAGAAACTGAGCCTTTACTTGAATAGATGGCTTGTTTAAATGACCAAGGTTGGATGTCGTCTGTCTCGGCTCTTGACCAAGCATCATGGTTTGGGGGTTAATCAGGCGAAATGCATCGATTACAACCTTTCCTTTAACACTCTGGATTGGATCTACCACCACTGCTACTGCTCTTTGATTCAAAGCTTCAAAACTCTACAGGATTAAACAGAAACTAAACTTCAAGACTTGTGATTTTAAATGAAATATAGATTCCACTGGTAATGACACAAGAACCACTAAATCCGCTTGTTTGCCACGCAACATACACTATTCCAAGGGATACAAAAACACATAAACTTATCTGGTCAATGGTTGGCTATGATTTGTGAGTCAAATATTTTATGTTTAGTTTCAAACTCTGGATGAATCAAATTCTATAAATGAAAATGACAAAGTTCCAACTCATACTAATTTTATTATAGTGGAAGCCTTTTTCCAGTTTATGTGATAAAGTAGTTTCATTCTATATAATAGAAAGAATATAACACTGAAAAAGAAAGAAGCAAAAGAAAGAGCAGAGAGATAAATCTGCACAAGAGTGTAAGTTCTTGCTACGGAAAAGCTCACAGACAATCTGAACCATACAAACATATCAAGAACTTACACTCTATAGATTGAACTCGTTTTATTAATATTGTATACTAGCTACAGCAGAAGATACATGCTCAACTTTGTAATTTACAAAGACACAACTGAGCCGGAATGCAAGAAGCATTCTCCATCTACAAAGTCACAACTGAGCCAGAGAGCAAGAAACAATGTCTATCTACCAGTTGCATCACGTATTCTTAAATTGGGATTCCACCAGGCCATCAACCCATTAAAAATAAACACCAGTACACCACAATGAGATATCGTAACATTGGAAATAAAACAATAATAACCAAGGTTACGATAAAATTTTATGTTTTATCAGATCACAGTCACTTAATGGAATAGTCAACACCTGTAGAAAAACAAGCAATTATGCACAGCATGTGCATCAGTTAAAACAAATTTATCATCATCAAAGCATATTCTGTCTCAACCCCACCAATATAATTATAGACAAAACATCATATGAAGCAAAAAATAGGGGAGAACCAAAACCTGCTGAGTGTTAATGTCAACACCAGAAAGCCAACATCCAAAACCAGGATGTGAATGATACCAACCCACCACCATCTCAGGTCTGGAACAAAGAAAACAGCGTATGCCAATTTTACACATCATGGACAAGGAAAAATCCCAAAAATATCAATATGAAATTTTTCTATAAGATCAAGTTCATAGATCAGTAGATGTAAACCTTCATAGTATTTTAGAGGAAACATAAAGCAGACTCCATTTAACAGAGTTTAAACTCGGCAAAGCAAACTGAGTATAAAAGCTATTAGAAAACGCTAAACCATACAAACTGAATGCTCTAAGACAGTCAAGTTTCAATATTCGAGAATAGTAGATACTTCATTTCAGTCAATGTAACTAAAAATATCGCGCAGAACTAAAGATTTCCTTCACCAAATCTTAAATCCTCAAATCCCAGAGGGCATAGGGCATTATGAATGGGCTCAACCCAAAAGAAAATACAAAATTACTACACATATACATGAAAGTTAACATTACTGGTCCACAAGTTGATCAGTAGTTACCTGTTTAGCTGCTTTAGTGAAAATGACAGTAACAAAGTATTGATGCTTAGAGAACCAAAGATGAAATCATATCGTATCTTTGATAATTTATCCTAAAATTTGATTTCGTGCACAAAACAAAAATTTCAGCATTGATACCCACACGCCTTAAGAATTAACTATAACTTTTGAGCTCTAATTTGAAAAATAATCGGGAAATTACTAAAATTCCACAAAGAAAGTTCGAAGATGAAAGTATTGAGGTGATTCCAGTAGCAGGAAACTCAACCAATTACTGTGCAAATTGTTCTCTACTAATTCTCCTTTTTCTGCAATCTATGAACATCAAGGATGTACCTATTACCTAGTATGGAATGCCAGGGTAATTTGATGATCAAAGAACCAATTTTTTACAATATAATCTTCTTAATCCCCCATAGAGATTAAGAAACCATGGCAGTTAATTGCGCAATACCTGCCGGTTTGCTTTAGCATATCAAGCATATTAGTCTGGAAAACGTGATCCACAGCCTCAACACTGACCCCGGTTCCACTCTGAGGCATCGCGAAAACGTCAACCACCCGTACCGTGTACTCATCCACAAACTCGCCCAGCATCAACCCCATCACTTCCATCGGCACTCCGGCTCTACCTACAATAAATCACGCACACACCAAAAAAAACCCAAATTGGTTCAATAAGCAAAAAAATCCAGCATGCAAGGCTCCAGATATTCCTCATAAAACCCTAGATTCACCATATTTGAGCACTTGGACGCGAGCACAGCAGTACTAAATCTTATTCATAACAAAAGCTTTACCGTGCTTCAGCATTTTGAGGAGAGCCAACGACGAGATGTAGACCTGTTCGGAGGAGTCAAGGGTGGGTGAGTCCGGTGGAGGATGGCCGAGAGCGCCTCCTGCGCCGGCGAACATGCGTTGTAGTCTCTCCATGCCTGACATCTAGTTACGCGGATTCCTTTTCGTTTGCCTACAAATTTTCTTCGAATAAATGGGAGATTCTTCCGGCCAGCTGAACCGAATCAATTAAATGGGATTTCTTTGAAAACAAGAAAGTGGAAGGAGTAAAGATCCTATCTTTATAATTGCCCATGTTATATAATCTAGTTTTCGTACCTTTTCGTGTTGTTTTATGTTTATATTTCCATTTTTTAATAATATATTATCTATTAAAAAATATATATTATATTATATTTTCATTATTTTTTCTCTTTTGTGACATGAATATTTCCAATTTTTATTATTTATTATTATTATTAAGTAAATAATATATAATACATCTCGTTTTAAAAAATATATATATAGGCCTCGTTTGGTTTCAAAAACCAGGCCAGAAAAGCACTTTTTAAAGTGTTTGGTTGACCAAAAAAGTGCTTAAATAAGCACTTTTTGAGTGAAAATTAAAGATTTTTCAAAAGCCAAAAATTATAACTTAAAAAAGTGTTTTTTTAAAAAAATATCTATCAAATCCGAACGAGGCCATAATACATCTCTAATTACTTTGCAATATTTTCAAGAAAATTCAACATCTTTTTTGCGGAAGCATTCTGCCCAAGACGTATCGTCTTCTGCAGAACAATATGGCTCCATTTTCTGTGTCTACCCTCTCTCTGGTTCACCCACGTGCAATTCCTTGTTCTTCTTTTCGTCGTCAGTTTCTAGACCGAAGAGTCAAAGCTGTAGGTTCTGTTTCAGCTTCCGTATCTTCAACTGCCAATCCTAAAGTTGTGGTCACGAGGGAGCGAGGCAAAAACGGCAAGCTCATCCATGCTCTGGTAATTCTTTTATGTTTTATCTTGTTGAATTCATATTAGGTTGTTGTGTTTAATTGAGTTGTTTTTTGAATTATTGACTGATATTTATTTTGAAAGAATAAATCTTGATAATTTCTGGCTTTGCTGGAGAAAATAGTGTGCTTCTATAATGTACTCGTGTATCGGAAGAGTGTAACTCATCGCATTTACTGTAATTTGTACGCGGGATTAGTTGTAGAACAATTTTAGGAATGGATGTTTCTAAATTGTGTTTTCCCCTGCAGCTTGCCAGCTTGTGAAGGGTGAATTTTGAAAAGAAGCGTTTGAAACAATAGACTGTTAATGAACAAGGAACAAACTAGATAAGGGTTTGGTAAATAAGAAGGACAGAGTTATATAGGTAGTTTGCTTAAATGAGATACAGTCAAATAGGATGCATGCAAAAGCATTTATAATGTGATGAAATGTCAAACAACTTATGTTTCTTTGTGTATGTTGATGTTTCTTCAAACACAATATTAGGAGTGCATGCAGATCAAAGATCAAAGACGCGTCCATGAAAGAATTCAATTCATGTGTGAAGAATAGTGAAGAACAGATGAGAGAATTTTATTGAATATCAAAATGTATTCTGTATCTCTTGTTTAAAATTCCATGTACACTTCTTTCTATATACAAAGAGATTACAAGGAGGTCTCATTTAAATGCTAAACTAGCTCGACAAATTGACTGGTTGGCTAATCTAACTTCCGTACTTCCAGCTGGTGCTAACTGTAGGCGGTTGATCTGCAATGCTGCATCAATACTAACACACAATGTATGCCGTGGTTCAACACGAAACAAACTTAATGATGTTCTTAACAAGGCAAGGTTTGAAGCAAACAAGCAAATAAAAAAAGTTGCAGCATGTGAGCTCAGATGTCATTTACGTCCAAATAGTTGAAAATAAAATTCCTACCATGGAGAATTGAATTGTAGCTTCTAAATTGCTTCGACTTTTGTGAGCATCTCAAGATATGTTTGCTAAGAATGTTTTTGTCCAGCCGATTTTCGTCCTCCCTTTCATTTTATAAACATTAGAGATTTTGCAGCCTTTGAGGAAATGTGAACATAGTTCTATATTTTTAGGCATCGTTTGGTTTGAGTGATGGTATAAGTAATAAATAGATAAGTAATATAATGTAATAAAAAATAAATAAGAAATGATAGTTAAAATAGTATTGGATTTTATTTGATTTGATTGATTAAATTTTATATAAAAATGTTAAATGACTATTATGTCCTTTTAACAATAAATAAAATAAAAATTATATTATTTATAAGGGGTAATATAATAATTTAAATTCAATGATTTGATTGATTTAAGATAAATAATTAATGATTTGATTGATGTAAAATAAATAGTTAATACATGGATAAATAATATGATGAGAAGAACAAGGGATGAGATGAGATGAGTTATACATATATTAGTAATATGGTGAACAAAACGGTGTCTTATTATCTTCTAGAATTCATTTCACTACACAATTTATAGCTCCAATTTTCCCTTGATATCACATGCAAATTTCCTCAGTGTCAAGCTGTCACAACCCACTGAATGACATTGATCATCTCTGTTGTTAAACTTGTATAAATTTATAATTCTTTTGGCTAACTCATTGTAATCTGACTGTGTTAGACTTGTATAAATGTATAATATAATTCTTTTGGTTAGCTCATTGTAATCTGACTGTGTGTGTGATTTGTTCCTCTATTTGCAGGCAAATAACGGAATTGGTTGTCTAGAACTTCCTCTTATATATCCAGCATACTCAGTTGCCAGATTCAGAAAATCTTTCTTCTGTGTTGAGCAGTGAGTTCTAGATGATTTCTTTGCACATCGTTGGTTTTATATGTTATAATTTATGCTTTATTAGGAAATTAGCATAACTTCCTACTCATTGTATGATCAACGAATTTTGGTTTTGGTAATCTGGAAACACATGTCCTTGCATAGTACTCGTGGTTTTGTCCCGTGTTTGTAGTTGACCTGTCTTCCCCTGTACTGAGTGGTGGAAACAGTGTGAGAAGGGTAATATAATATCAAATTGTGACCACGTGGAAAACTTGTCATGTTGATTCTGTATTTAATAACACATAAGTGATATCATCATTTCGCTTACTCCGAGTGGTGGAAACTGTGTGAAAATGGTTATCTAATATTAAATTGTGACCCACATGAAACACTGGTCATGTTGATTCTGTATTTAGTGACAAATTATGTCACTTGCATAATCTTGTTGAAATTATTTGGCTAGATCAGAATGTGTTGATGTTATTAATAAATGATATCTTCCTAACTTTTTCTATCTTGCCAAAACTCCATTGTATGTGGTAACAGGGCATGCAAAATATATAGTTTTAATGTCACTCCTCTCTTTCTATGTTTGTATTTTCTCTTACAGTTCTTTTGCTTTACTTCAAAAGTTTCCTTGTTAAAAAATCAAAGTTCAAACATACATGTACAAGTAATTGTGTTTGTTTGTTAAGTGGGATTAGTCTCTGATTTCTGCTTTCTATGGCTGCAGAAACTATGTTTGACTGGATTGTCATAACTTCACCTGAAGCGGGTGAGGTTTTTCTTGATGCTTGGAAGTAAGATTCTAGTGTTTCTAGAGCGATTTGTCCTGAATATTATTTGGTTTGATGAGGAGAATTAGTCATAAAGCCTGAGGCTGTTTTGTCACTTTATAATGTCAAGCAATACTAATGTCATTTTTTGTAACTTAAAGCTAATAACCCCTGCCTATTAAAATTAGGCAGTTACTAATAACTCTTTATCTGGTGACATGTTGGCTGTATTGCTCGTTAATTCTAGCTGTTGGTTTACAGGGCTGCTGGAGCTCCGAAAGTTAGGATTGGAGTAGTGGGCGCTGGTACAGCAAGTGTTTTTGAGAAAATTACGCCTTCTGCAGCGCAAAGTCTTGATGTTGCCTTTGTTCCATCAAAAGGTTTTTAATTAGTTCCATATTAATCCAAACTAATCACAGCTTGAAAGAAAGTAATTTTAGTAATGATATTCAGCGACTGGCAAAGTTTTGGCGTCTGAGCTTTCGAATGATGGTAATACAAGGTGCACTGTCTTGTATCCTGCTTCGGCAAAAGCTGGCAATGAAATTGGTCAGTATTTGGGGCTAATTTTGGGGCTAAAAATATAAGACTTTACAAATAGAAAAAAATTAAGTTGCTATTTAATAACAACGCTCAATGCTTCATGTGAAATCAGTATTTGTTTCCTTTTTCTTATTTAAATCCCTCCAGACCTGCTGTTTCTTTTTTTTTTATCACATCATTGAAAATGAACTCACAATTGTTTAGTTTCTGGTTTTGTTTTCTATGTCAGAGGAGGGCCTTGCAAAGCGTGGATTTGAGGTTACTAGACTGAATACATACACTACCGTATGACGCCTGCTTTGATATTGTCAGCTTATTTTTCAGTTGCATAAATTTCATACCAAGATTATACTCTGCTTATCCCATCCTTATTGAAGAATGATAATGACACTGTATATGGAGTTTCTGTTCTTTTGTTGGTTGCTGCTGGATTGACATTTGGAATAAGCTTTTTTTTACCCCTTTCTCCACATTTGTAAATGAGAAGTAAACTTGTTTTTACTCATCCTTCAATGGATTTTATCTCCTGTTACACGATTTATGCAGTGCTTGAGTGACATACTGATGTATTTTGAATCTCATTCAGCACCTTTATTTTGATAAGCGGATGTGTGAAATTTTGTTCTCTTTATACCTTGTCGAATGCATCTGAACTGCATGAGTCCACATGTCCATTAGAATTCCTTCACCGATATTGTGGCGGTGACAAAAATTTAAGAAGGTTCGTTCACTAAGCTTGAGAACTTGACGAGGTGGTAGATAGGAAGGATACAATTGGATGAGAGTTGTCCGTCAGGACGAGGACAAGTACTGACATATTTTGAACATTGAGCAGGTCAAAGTTGGATATCATGACAGGATGCTAATTGGAGGTGTTCTTTCTCAGGAGCCTGTCAAATATGTGGACCCTATGGCTTTTGAACAGGCTCTTTTCGTTCCTGTTGTTGCAGTAGCATCACCTTCTGCTGTGCGGTAAACCTCCTTCACTTGTTATTCCTGTGCATTTTAAATTTTCCTTCTTGCCTATCCAGTTAAAAAAATTAGATCAAACTTCTCGAGGTGCTGTACCATTTAGAAACATGTTCGATGATCTGAACCGCTGTTCATAGCGATTAATTCCCCACCCCCCGGCACCCTCCCCCAGGAAATTAACGGTATCTGTTTTTTCCTGCTGAAAATACCTCTAATTGAGGGTTTTTTTTTATCTTTGCACTTTACCCTTCATTTGTGGTTCATTCATTTCATTTATGATGCTTTCGGTTTTTCATTCTCCAACAGTGCTTGGCTTAGTGTATTGCCAGAATCACCACGGTGGGATAATGCTGTTGCTTGTATTGGGGAAACTACTGCAGTAGTGGCGAACAAATTGGGGTTTAGGAATGTGTACTTCCCAGCAAATCCTGGTCTTGAAGGGTAAGCTCCGTTATGTTGAATTGTTTTGGGAAATTATGTGCCTTAACTCATTCTATTTGAACTGACAGATCTAGTTTATGACTCAGACTCGGATGACAATAACAATGACTATTAGAATAACTTAATTTTTTATAATAGCAGCATTTACAGCATAAAGTCCATTTTACATTACTACCCATTGAAATCATGTCAAAGTTTAGTATTATTGTGCTTGAAATCCCATGTTTTATAGCTTTTATTGATTGCATTAGAACTCAGAGAAATAGTAGTGTAAGCAATATTGTGGGATCTGTAAATCATGCAGCTTGAGCATGTAGATTTGTTTTTCTCAGGTGGGTTAGTTGTATTTTAAAAGTTTTAAAAGTTCACAGCCAAGTGCAGGGGGTCTGAGAGTTGAATTTTGCTGTCTTGCTACGTCCAGCCTGCTAACTTGTTACCACATTACGTTCTAGCCTTCAACCCCAAGAGGCGGCACTTCTTAGTCTCTACTTAGTTAATTAGGAACTGACCGGTTGTTTAGACGCTTGCACATACTGTTCCAGGGCCGGTTTGGAGTCTAACGTCTCCTGGCCTGTACGAATTCCTACGATCAAGAAACTCCATGAATAAGAGAATGTCTGAATATTTTGTTGATAGCTGTTGCAGAGGAACCAATGTACACTTGGGAAATTTAATCAAGGCACAGGTGATGTTTTATTTGCAGTGTGTATTTTATTTACGGATAAAAAAAAAAAGAGATCATAGTGTATAGTCTTATTTCCTACGGGAGAGGGTAAATATTTGATATTTATGTACTGCAACTCTTATGCCAGTGGGATTTTCTTCTGAGTTTAAATTACTTTTCAAGCCATAATTTTATTTTTATTCGATCTTCTTGAAGGGAGGACACTCGATATACTAATACTACCATTGGATTATAAAATTCTAGAAAGTTGCATTAAATAGAATATTCGCTCTAACTTCTTTTTTTTTCAATTATTTGTCGAATATGCTGTTATTTTAATTGTTTTTGAATTCAAATTTTGTGTGACGTTAAATATAGTTTTTAATTAAAATAAATTCTATTTATTTTTCTTTTTATTTTTGGTTTTCTTTCATGACATGCTAGATTATCTATTGAAAACAATTAAAATGAATTATATATCATGTGCATATTTTCCGTGGTAGAAGCTAGGGAAACAAACAATTCATCCGTCTGTTCCTGACGGCTGTGTGCGCATCTAGACGGTCGTCATCAGTGTGCATATTTTGTGCTGCCATGAAAGCTCTCAAAGAAAAAAAAAATAAGGGACAAATTTCTTAGGAATATAATAAAATAAATGGATTATATGTATAGAAAACGAATTTAATGTCACTTCGAGAACTATAATTAATTAATTTGGGCTAAAACACCAACCATAATTTCTATTTTCGACCAACCTTATATTGCATAAGACTACTGCGTGACAAATATTGAACGAATTTTTTTCCAAAATAGGATTATTAAAACAAGAGATAGCTACGCAAACATTCTTTTTTGTTCAATGTATTCAGTCACCGATGATTCTTTTCTTTTACATCAACTCTGGATCTTTTTTCTCATTTGTAAAATGCTATTATGTGAGAATTAATTAAGCTAGCTAATATTTGTAATTGGGTCGATTTATCAATAAATTCATTGAAATATTAATATAATTTTAAAAAATGAACAGAATAAATTATCATATGGAGCATTTTCCATTTTAAATGATGTTGATTATAAAGCAAATATTACTAATAAAAGATGAAAAATATTAGGAGAAATTAAGAGTTTAAAAATGTTACTCTTTTTATGAAAATTAAGATATAAAGAAGTATATCCCACACCCATTCATTGTGCAAGCTAGCTAGTATCATGATTCTTAGGCATGCACGTCTAAAGACATAATTAGTTCCTCCAAATTATATTAAATTTATGATTTCATCTCAACATATATATATATATATATATAGCTTACACATATTATCCTAATAATGTTCATCATTAAGTTAATTAATTTCATCATCAATTTTATTTTTCAAAAATACCCCACACAAATCCCATGAGTACTTTTCTAAAACCTAAATCAAAAGGTAAAAACTATGCGTACCTAAGCTATTTTTGAAAATTAAATTTAAAAAAACTATTTACATATATATATATATACATAATATTTTTTTTACAATATATACGTAAGAAAACATGCGTTACGATTGAGAATTGATTTTAGTAATTATCAGTTTTTTTTTTATCATCTTGTAATAAATTTATGAAGATAATTAATTATTAGATATATATATAAAATAAAAAAATCCGTCAATAATATTCTAGCTTGTTTCCCACTGCACGTTTTGTTAATTCGTCATTCAGCTATTCCATTTGGCAGACATGCACTGAATTCCCACGATGTACGTATATATGCCTCTAGAAATAATCAATACTTCAAATTAAACTATATATTCAAAACTTGAATTAAGCACACATGCATTGACTTCTCTTCGTACATGCATATATAATATATATTTATTTTTTAATTCGTCTAGCGAGATTGCGCATATATATGATCTATTAACATAAAATATCAATTAATTTTCAAAGTTAAATAACGAATTAAAATTTTTATATCAGTATTATTATATAATAAAAGGGAAAACAAAGTGATAAATCACGAATAAAAAAAGTAATAAAAGGCGGCTAAATTTTGTTTGAGATATATATATTTGGAGTCAACAATATATGGTGGGGTGGGCAATTGTCTCTGCTGATATATAAAAACGAAATCTTTGCATCTCCTTCTTCCTTCACGAACATCAAATAAATCAACATGGAGGTGATTAGCGCGCCTAAGTTAATCTTGGGAGACTACTATTTCAGTGCTCCCACCAGCCCCTCTCATCTCTCCCAATTTTATTATAAACATGATCATAATTTTGATGATGATTTCTTGTCTCCCAATATCAATTTGATCGGAGATGATGATTTTGCTTTTGATGTGAGCGAAGAATGGGAAACTGGGTCTCAGCTCTCTGCTGAAGAACTTTTTGATGGTGGGGTCATTAAGCCAGCTTTCATGAGTAGTACTTCGAAGCCGCCGATGAAGAAGAAAATATTCCTGCAGGGAGCCAGCTTTTCTCCTCGAGGAACGAAGAAGAATAACCCCGCTGCAGCTGATCAAAAAACTAGTACTCATGAGAGATCAGGAAGAATATCAGAAAGGGCCAAGTCATCCTCCTCCAGTCGAAGGGCGGCGCGTTCGCTTTCTCCCATCAGAGACTACAGCTGGGAATTAGAAGAAGAGATCATCAACAAGCAGCAAATTATTATATCAAAGAATAATAATTCCAGCTCCATGATTAATTGTTCATCCAAAGGCAGCAAGAAATCATGGAGACTCAAAGACTTGTTCTTGTTCCGCAGCGCATCAGAGGGACGCGCCGCCGAGAAAGACCACCTGAACAAGTACAGCCACTCGAGCTTCAGGAAGGGACCGGTTTCAGCGCACGAGCTGCATTACACAGTGAACCGGGCGGTTTCTCAAGATCTCAAGAAGAAGACATTCCTGCCGTACAAGCAAGGAATCCTGGGCCGCCTCGCGTTCAATCCCGCCGTCCATGCTCTGGCCAACGGTTTTGGCTTCTCTCGTAAATGATACTATCAAATTAAATAATAATAATAATATCTCTTCATTTTTACACCAAAAAAATTTGTAATGTATGTTTCACGTTTATTTAATTTTTTAAAATTGTTTATAACTAATTTGTGTTTGAAATTGAAATGTTTCATTTAAACCTTGCTGCGATGGCGCACATATATACACAAATCAATTGGACATGCTGGTTTCAAAAAATAAAGAGTCCAAAAACAAAACAAAAAAACCATATGGCCCTCAAGGGGTGTTTAAGTTGGTGGAGTAGATGAATTTTTGGCCAAAGGTCAAGAGTTCGATTCCCCCTACCAACACCTTCTTGGACTAGCCTGTCACACATGGCTTGCCTAGTGTGGTTTACCTGACTAACGTAGTTTGCAGGCTATTGCGTTAGTCCGGAGATTTACCCAGTGCACACCGAAGATAGCGGTTGCGGGTTTCCACGTCACAAAAAAACAAAAACAAAAACAAAAACAAAACAAAATCGTATGGCCCCAAGGGGGTGTTTAAGTTGGTGGAGTAGATGAATTTTTGGCCAGAGGTCAAGAGTTCGATTCCCCCTACCATCACCTTCTTGGACTAGCCTGTCACACAGGGCTTGTCTAGTGTGGTTTATTTGACTAACATAGTTTGCAGGCTATTGCGTTAGTTCGGAGGTTTATCCAGTGCACACCGAAGATAGCGGCTGCGGGTTCCCACGTCACAAAAAAAAAAAACAAAAACAAAAACAAAACAAAATCGTATGTGCAAGTCAATGTCGTCATTACAAATTGGCATAATTATTATTGCATGTTATTATTGTTATTATGAGACTCTTTTATTCGTGTAACATGTATGATACAGAGATAATAAATATATATGGATAGCATAATTATTTATGACAACTCTATTTATTTTTGTAAAATTTGAATCGAACATTAATAAATGAAATAAATATGTGGAATAAACTATAATGCTTATTTTTCGAATCATACTATCCTAGAAAAACAAAGCTGCAGTAGTAACGGTTAATGTCTTATTTTTAGCATCATTCTATTATTTTTTATAGTAACAGTAGATATGTGTCATTTTAATGTGCATACATATATATTTACTTTGATCATACTATTTTCTGAGAAGAAAAATATTAAAGAGATCCTTTATGGAACTTTGAGAAGACGTGAACTTGTTAATTTCATCTGTGCAAGACAATATCTTCATGAAAAACTGGCATAACTATTATTGTTATCATTGTTGTATTTAGGGGTGATTTTTTGGTATACCGTATCAAAAATATTGGTATGAAAAAAATTCATATCGATACCAATATCGAAAATCTAAAATTTTGGTACGGAAAAAATCCATACTGATACCGTATAGATAAACTGAAAAAAAAATTGGTATACTAAAAAATATCTATATATCGAAAAAATTTCGATACGATATGCCGAAAACTCGATATTTTGATCCGGTATGCCAGCCCTAGTTGTATTGGTCACTAAATTGTCTTTAAAATACTAGAAGACTGTTTGATTGGTGGTGAAATAGATGGTGATGAATACGTATATATGAAGATGATAAATCAATATATATGAATAATATAACATTTTATAATTTTCTAACGTATTGTTTTTCGCGTTAAAGCAGTCAAAACAGTCTTAAAGACCAAAAGAAATGGAAATGATTGAATTTGGGTCAATATTTAATTGTGCATATATTTACTTTTATCATATTATTTTAAAAAAGAAAAATATTAAAGACATCGATCCTTCATGAAACTTGAGAAGAAGTGTAGGCAAACTTACAATGTAGAAATTTTTTTTTAAAAAAATGAAATTAAAGCTTAAACTCAACAACTTTTATTCCAATAAATTGACTCCCAATGTCTTAAAAAATCAAGTCATTAGTCCCGTATATATCTAATTATAGCGTAAAATAGTTCAATGGTGTACACGTACGTTATGGAGTAAAATATATTTAAGATACCATAGGCATTTAGTGAGAGATTTTATTTAGAATAAAGATGATTGTGACACATCATTTCATAAGATACAATTAAATATTGTAATTTAACCCACATTATAAGATAGATAAAAATTATGGAAACATAATTGTGAAAATTATTATTTTGTGAGAATAATATTATCAATGACTTTTCTTCTTTGACAATCCATATGAATAAATGTATTAAATTCAGGAAAAAAAAAGTCAGGTCCAGAATTCAACTTCTAGAAGAGAAGATCCCCTTTTTAAATTTCTATGATAATTTTTTTTTTTTCTTCTCTCAAAAAATAAAGGTAAAGTCAATAATTCTACATTTTTCATAAAGAAAAGAGGGGCATACTTCCTTCTCGATGTCGATGGACTAACCCAACCCACATAATAGGGGAGAGCAATAGAGTCAACTCGTCACTTGTGCAATTTTTTTCATTAAATTTTTTTTAAAACAAAATTATATTATATTATATCCTAGATAATACTATGAAATAATCACAAAGAAAATATAATTTTATTAAAATATGAAAACTACAAATGGTGACAAAATTAAGAAATCTGATGAGGTCTAAAACAAAGGAACATCAGATGATGTCTAAAACAAAGGAACATCAAAACATAAAGATCAGTATTATTTGAAATTCACTTAAAAAAATTTCCATATATTCAAATTACAACACAGTCAAATAAAGTACGAATGATGTTTCTCAAGTCTGAAACGCTGCACGATATCCTCAGTCAATATTATCGATTTTAATTGGAGTGATTTCATCGGCGACCTCGAATCGTCCAACCAAACGGGCAAAGAACAGCATCTGCTGCTCCAGAGTGAATTTTATATTTTCTGCCTGCACATATGCAATAATTCAGCAGCCATGTATGCTCTTCCATCGAAATACAATCTACACGCAATGTACCTTGCGAAAACCATGTTGCTCTCCTTCGTATTCCACGAGTGCCACGGGCAATCCTTTATCCTTCAATGCTTGATAGATTTTTCGAGCTTGATTAGGGGGGACGACCTGTGGAATCAGACAATGTTTCTTTAGTCTTCATGTAGAAAACATGCATAGAACTGATTGGTAGCTAGCTTGCTTACCTTGTCTTCCAATCCTTGGAATAGTATTATGGGGCAGGAAAATTTATGCACAAAATTGATTGGGGATCTTTCAAAGAATCCCTCCACACTTCCTGGAATCGTTCGAGTAGTATCCGGAGGAGAATTACAAATTTTCATGATAAACAACTGAAAAAGAAGAGAGAAATTCGAAAACAAGTGTATTAGAGTTCAGTTATTACCTACTAGATTGTCAAGGTAGTGAGATTCAAACTTGTGAGTGTCGGCTCGCAAAGAATCTAGATCAGCAACCTGTTTGTGGAGAAGAAAATAGTCACAATAACTTTAAAGCCGTTACCATGGTTAGGCTCCACTGGTGTCAGAGACTCAGAATAACCAACATGCCTATGAAATAAACTGATGTCCAAAATAGGATCTAAGAAAATGACACTCAGGGCGGTTCCTTGCCAAGTTTGATTGCATTATAGAAAATGTGCAACAAAAGTCGTGTGAGAAGAAAATATTTAAAGATGCTATCTTCACCAAATTATTCTTACAACGGACGACAAGCACTCACCCCATACAAGGATGCTCCAGCTTTGAATGTTTCTCTGAATGCAAGTGCTGCCAGGGTCGTGTATCCACCAGCAGAACCACCAGTAATACATAGTCGATTTCCATCAACTTTTCCACAATCGACCTGTGAAACCAAACCATATCATTGCCATGAAAAAGAAAATTTGTTGTGTCCCACATTATTAGGAAAAAAGTAGATATTTTTATGTTACCAAAAACTTGGCACAGCTGCAGCAGTCATCAACATCGACAATTCCCCAGCGTCCAAGCAGCCTCTCTCGATATTTTCGGCCATAACCTTCATAATTCCCAAGAAGAAGCCAAATGTATGATAGCACAAAAAATTGAGACGTAAAGAAGATAAGGTTCAAACAAAATACCGGCACTTCCACCATAATTAACATCCACAAAAGCCCAACCACGACTGGTCCAATACTGGATATTGAGATTTAAAATACCACGAGTCTCAGCAGTAGGTCCTCCTGTACGTTACACAATAGGAGATGGATATTTTCGGTAGAATTAAGAACCAAATCTGTTGTTTAAAAATTCTCATAGAACAACCAATAATGATAAGACAGGCAGAGATCCGATTTTTCATTTTCTTTATCAGCAACAAACAGTTTTCAAAACTGTGCCAAGTTTCATCGTGGCGAAACCAAATTTGAAAAAAAAAAAAAAATCACCAAAGACAAGTTCAAAGGGCATAGGGGAGAAAATAAAGGGCACAAGTGCATTGATGCCAATAAAAATTCTGAATTTTAGTCCCAAATGTAATGAAAAGTATACCATGACTCTTTAACAGAAGCGGAGGTTTCTCATCCTGACTGGCTTGATATAGAGGGTTGGTTGGAGGGTAAAAGTACGCATAAGCATTTTCTCCAGGGACTTCTGTTGGGAACTCTATTAATTCTGGCGAACTTAAATACGGCTTATATGATGAAATAATAGAAGAAGAAGACCATATAATCTTAAAATCAGCTGCTTCTGAATTTTGATCATCTAAAGTCACCTGGAAAGAATACAATACAATACTCATTACTAAGGAATAATGAAACAAATAAGGAAAAGAGTAGTTAAAACATTAAATTGCAATCATCATTTGTATCCCAAAGTAGAAACATTTTCATAGGTGAAGCCATTTTTGTGAAAGAACCATGACAAGAAGCAGCACCTTAGCGATTGATGATGGATGAACTGCAGATGCTCCCTCAACATAAAGGCAGTCAAGCCCAGAAACCTGTTGTCCGTTAAGGCAGATATGCAGCAAAACACCATATTCCCTTTAGCAGTTATTTACACCGAAGGAGGAAAAAAAGAAGAAGGAATTTGATGATATATAAATAACAAGATGAGTCATTTACAATGTTGCTAATGTCCGTGAATGGAATATCAAGCAGTGATAATTTGCTTGAAACAGCATCCAGAATTGCAAAATAAGACCTTCCGTTCTTTCTACAAACAGAAGCAACCAATTGAATAAATCAACCACTACAAAAATATGCGAGTGCTTAGTCAAAAAATCAGTAAAAGAAATGAAATCTCGTGAAATTAAGTCTAACTGATGAATAATTCCCAGCAAAGTATTCTCAGAAACATTCTCGTTCTCGGAAAGTGTTATTTTATTCAATCACCTGTAATTGCAAGCAATTAAGTTCTTCAGACCCGGAATAAATTCATAGGAGCTCATGCCAAAAACCCATAAAGGTTTTGCAAACTCGGCATTTAGTGAGTAAACTGGCAGTACTTCATTTGTAGATTCTACCTGATATTAATTAGGACAAACGTGAGATCAAGATGATCATACGGCAATGATTGATATGGGGGAAACAGGAGGGGGTTTCCCAAAAAAGGCAAATTCAATTATAAGATTGATAGATATACCCATTTGTAGATATTCCAAAAGCCGCTACTTCTGTCAGTTATGAAGAAAAGTTCCCCTGCAGTATTGAGAACAAATCAATGCAATAACAAATTCAAGATAATTGAAGCGGCTAATCTTGGTTAGAACGCGCGATAAGATTGCAAATATTGTGAAGACAGTTAAATATGAAGCTAATGTATAAATCTAGACACCAGAAAAATATTTGTTGTTCAAGTACCTTCAATAGACCACTTTGGTTCAGTTGGAGATTCCAAAATTGAAGGATCACCACCGGCAACACAAATCCGGTTTTTGATCTCTCTGTTACCATCATTCAAATGCAAGAACCATACATTAAATAGGTATGCCTAAATCGTAAGCTTTAGACTTGACCAATATAATTATATCACAAGTAAAAGGAACAAGTTTGAGGCTAATAGAAAACTGGAAGTTCAACATTTTTGGATACATACCCATTGTCCGATATATGGCCTACCCAAAGAACTGATCGATCCCATGGCATGTTCGGATGACTCCATTCAATCCACGCCACTCGTTCTCCTTTGTGATCAATACGAGGAAAAGCATAGAAGTCATTGCCTTCAACTAGTATTTTGGGTTCTGCATTATAAACAATGATAAGTATTCTGCTGAGCTGAAAACAAACAAGATTGAGAAAGAATCAACCTATCCACCCTACTCTTCGTAAAACAAAATCGTATATGAGAAAAACACTTCCACATATTCTACCAAATATTCAAAGAAACAAATGAAAGGATGCAATCACCTCTTATATGGTTGCTATTGAGGTCAATCGAGGCAATAGTCGTAGTGGCATTTGTACTACTTTCACGACGATCTATTGAAGAAAATCATCACAGATAAATAAATAATACACCATCTGAAGAGAAAATAAACAATCAATAACATGCCCTGCAGAAGAATTAAGTAATAATTTCAAAATACACCTTCCATCACAGTTAGATAGCGATTGACTCGAGAATCAAACACTCCGTCAGCATAGCACACAAGTGGTCCTCCGTAGTCTGGTGTGAGAGGAACAGGAGCTGAATCTGCTTGGACAAATTAATGTGCCATCAATCATTATACAATTCAAACCAGAAACTTAATTTACAACAAAATTATAACTCAGCTAGGACTCAGGCGATTGAATTTTATTAGCCTGTCTAATAACAACACTTCTCCAATGATGATAGTGTCAGCAATAAAGCAACAGAATAGATTACTGCGCAAACATAGATAGTATACAATAAACTCATCCAACTGAATGTCTAAAAAGACTACAAGCATAAACATAACAGGAAGCAATAATGTGTGCTGCAAAGGAACTGAGAAGAGTATGCAATTGACCTTTAGATGAAACTGATTGCTTGTACAGTCTTTGATCCTTGTAATTTGAGAAGACAAGAATGTCGCCTGAAATGCTGAAAGTCCCACCTCCATATTCTTGAGCAACAGTCCTCACTGAAAAATCTTGTGGGGTAATATCAGTCGGCTTGTCCTCTTCTCTCTCAGCTTGTCTGACAAGGACAGCTCTTCTGAAACAGCCCGAGGTTTCCGTGAACTTTAGATAAACTTTGTCAAAACTAAATGCAACGTCCCTCTAAAACATTACTTATTCCAATGAAACAGAACCCCTACCCTCCTGAGTCCTAAACATCATGAAATATGAAGTGTATAACTGATTTTCCATACTCCGACAAGATTTTGAGACTTGTTCACAGACTACTAGACCTCTTGAAACCATCTTCAGTAACCCATTTGGGACAAAAATTTAGAAAAATATTAAGTATTTAGTAAGCTATGGAGATTTATCCAATCTCTCACATATAAAGTAGCCAAAGCTTAAAATTTCATTCACTTGGCTTCAAGAAAATCTCGATATCTGTGGCTGAATATAGACCGTAAAGGACCGCATTAAGTTAAACACAGTCCTTCCTTTCTCCACAAAAATACCAACAAAAATTTTCCAAAAGCATCTCAAACATTGTATACATATTCGCATTCATCACGGGCATGTTTTATTCACAAAATCAACAAATTCAAGCAACAGACTATGCGTTTAGCTAATCAACAAAAAGGAATCCATCTTCAAAAGGCATACTGCAATCACAAGCACCAACCATCACAACATTGAAAACACTGATGTAATTCATCATGATCAATAAAAACGAAATCTTTATCGTGACAACCGGCAAACAGCAAACGCGTTACCCAGATTCAGTGGGGCGGGATTCCAGACACACGAGGCGGCCAAGAGAATCAACTGAGAAGCCACCAAGGCGTTTATCCGACCCAGAAACGACGTCTGCAGTGATGGGGGACTTCCAAGAACCATATGGAGCAGTGAATTTGGTCTCCTCTGATTTAGTTTCTGCAACAGAAGACATTGATTTCACAGCAAAAACTCGACCTCTGCAGCTGAAGTATTGGCTAGAAGAAATGACGGTCCTTTGAAACTTTGAGATTGGCAAATTGGGAAGTAAAACGAGGGAGTGGGAATGTCGAGGGAACGTGACAAGGGCAGCAAGTGCCATTGGCATAAGTCTTGGATTTCATATTTTTCCCGTGACCATTCTAGAGTTGTTTATTTTGGATTGGGCTGTAGAGTTATGTTATGTTGGATCCAAATCTTGATAAAAGACTGACACAAAGGGGCCCAATCTCAATATTTCAGTTTACCGAATGTGAACTAATTTAAAATATGAGCTTTAATTTTTTATTTTTTTTTTTGAAAAGAAAAAAGCACATTATACACCAATGTCTTTAAAAACAATATTACTAAGCCAAACAGAAAAATCAGAGAAGGTCCAAGTAGCTGGACGATAACGCGAAGAAGCGAAGGAGGCAAGATTGTGAGCTATGTTGTTCGCACTTCTCGACATATGATTAAGACCCAAGAAGATATCCTCAGACAGCAATTCATGAATATAGGCAATCAAGTGACCCTCTGGACCCAGCCACACCGAGTTATCATGCACCGCGTTAATTGCTTCCAAAGAATCTGAGAAAACCCATATATTATCCAATCCGCAAAGCTTGCAAAGTCGTAATCCAAAAATAATAGCCCAAAGTTCGCCTCGAGTTACTGAACCAGGGTTGCGAATGGGAAGAGGCTTGAGCTGCAATAATTTCTCCATTACAATCACGGATAATGATTCCAACCGAGAATCTGCCCTTAATATCATCGAAACCCGCGTCGACATCGAGTCGAAAGTGGCCAGAAGGTGGCTTCACTCAGGGGCGGTCCAAAGGAAAATGAGGCCCGGGGCGAAGAAAGTAAGAGTTTCTTACATTAATTTTTTTTAAAAAGTTGATATTTACACTGCATTTTTGTTATTTGCACTTCATTTTTAAATAAATTTACACTGCATTCTACACATGAATTGGAGTGTAAGTAACACAAAATAGAGTGTAAATATCAAATTTTATTTAAAAAATAAAATATAATCGAGCTATACGAAATTATCTTCATATTTTGTGAATATAATTATGAAATTATAAAAAAATCACATTGACCATCAAAACTTGCAATTTTATAAGCAGTTAATTTAGCCATTAAAGATAAATTAAATAAAAGTCCCAATTTTCAAAATTAAGTTTCGAAATTCGTACTCTCAATCTATTATTTAACCACGACATGAAATTAACTATAAATATTAAAATATAACATTAAATCAAAAAAAATTGAACGATTCATAAGTCAAATTTTAACGCACACACATGTTAAGAAGAAATTGGCCGAATATCAAGCTATAAAACTCAATGCCAAGAATTTCGATGATTAAGGAGAGACAATGAAATGTGATGGTCGACCACAAACAACGTCAAATTGAGAGGGATGAACGAAGCGAAAATTGAATATATTAATTTGGGTGATAGCTTTGTTGTTGTAGATGTATAAATATTTTTTGATTTTTGTAAATAATTATTATAATATAATAATAATTAATTGAACTACATTAATACATAATATTTATAATATATATCTATAATAAAAAATTTTAATAAATTTGGGGCCCCACTCATGGGCCCTGCCCGCCCTGAGGCAGGGCCGCCCCTGGCTTCACCCAACGGGAATTTGAATTGGAAAAAACAGATAAATTCGGTCTAACCGATAACAATCGTGCACCATTAAACTCTTGAATAAAAGAAATAACCCACTCAAAAACAAAAGGCTGAGCAAGAAGGGACGGGTCATGCTTTATGCGGCATAACTCTCTCCACACCGCCCAAGATAATGTGCAGAAATAACCCAAATCAACCCTAGAGATTGTCTCAGAGAGTTCAAGAACGATATCGATAAAAGAAGACTCACGACGTTCACGGAGGAATGACCAGAAAGGCCCTTGCTTCCACACTGATCGAATAATTGAGCAGAAAAATATAGAATGACATGTGGATGCCAAACCATTTTTGCACACAGAGCAAACTCCCGAGACAGGGACATGGTGTCTTGCTAAATTGAGTTCCAAGGGGATAAAGTTTAGTGCAGCTTGCCAAATGAAAAGCTTAACTTTGGGCGGAATCTTGAGGTTCTAGATAGTGTTCCACCACGAATGAAGCGAGCTGGATGAACGGTTCGTGTGAGGTAGAAAAACTTCTCGTTCAAGTTGGTAACTTGTCTTCACTGAATAACAACCATTTTTAGTCCATTTTCAATAGCGACGATCCACCCTTCCCCCTGAAATTAAAGGGATATTTAGAATTTCCTCAACTTCAAAACTAGGGAAGGCAGTTCTGAGTTTAGCGTCATCCCAATGACCATCACGATTAATGAAATCAGCCACTTTACATCTTTGAAAATCATTGCCCACCACAAAACTTTTACCAGAATCATAAGCTCATAATGATTTGACATTTTTTCGAGCACAATAGTTCTTGTTTATATTGAAAAAAGCTACGGGAAAAAAAACCAAGACACTTGAAGAAAGTAAAGCATGACACATAAAACAGCACGCTATCAAAAATCCGATCTATATCCGTGAAATGTTATGAGTGACATGCATATGCCAAACCATTTTTGCACACAGAGCAAACTCCCGAGACAGGGACATGGTGTCTTGCTAAATTGAGTTCCGAAGGGATAAAGTTTAGTGCAGCTCGCCAAATGAAAAGCTTAACTTTGGGCGGAATCTTGAGGTTCTAGATAGTGTTCCACCACGAATGAAGCGAGCTGGATGAACGGTTCGTGTGAGGTAGAAAAACTCCTCGTTCAAGTTGGTAACCTGTCTTCACTGAATAACAACCATTTTTAGTCCATTTCCAATAGCGACGATCCACCCTTCCCCCTGAAATTAAAGGGATATTTAGAATTTCCTCAACTTCAAAACTAGGGAAGGCAGTTCTGAGTTTAGCGTCATCCCAATGACCATCACGATTAATGAAATCAGCCACTTTACATCCTTGAAAATCATTGCCCACCACAGAACTTTTACCAGAATCATAAGCTCATAATGCTTTGACATTTTTTCGAGCACAATAGTTCTTGTTTATATTGAAAAAAGCTACGGGAAAAAAAACCAAGACACTTGAAGAAAGTAAAGCATGACACATAAAACAGCACGCTATCAAAAATCCGATCTATATCCGTGAAATGTTATGAGTGACATGCATATGCTATTCAAAGAAAATGTGACTTTGATTGAAAAGGAGAATCACTTGTTTGGCATAGTAAAGTGGAAATTGACAAGAGGTGGGAACTGTTAGAGGGTTTAGTTCAACCTATCTTAAGGGTATTAACCTAATAGGATATCTAACAATTTATGATTCGTCATGTCAATCATATAATATTAATTATGCATATGTGTTGAGATGTGAACCCTTGGACGAATGATTTGGGTATTATCCATATGATAGATTCTAGCCAACCGAAAGGATCTTCTGATCAATCGAGAGATCATTTGGATGCCATTAGTAACGAGGATTCAGAATATCACACATTGATCAATCAAAGAGAGATTCAACAACTAAAAGAAATATCGATTCTTTGGTATTTTTCCTTTTTTCAAACGGAATGAATAGAGATAGAATCAGATTCCCAAAATGCCTTCCTGTTGGAGGGATGAGGGGGGTGCACCTCAATGTATAGTTAATAGTTTTTGGCCAAAGCATTTTATATAAAGCATTGTTTTCAAAACCGGACTGGACCGACCGGTTCGACCAGGAACCGGTCACTGGTCCGATCTGGAATACCCCAAATAACAGTTTTACTGGTCGAACCATTCAGAACCGGTCAAGAACCGGTCGAATCGGCTAAGAACCGGCCAAGAACCGATTCAAGAACCTGCCAAGAACCGGTCTAATCGGAATTTTGATTTTTTTTATTTTTTAAAAAAATTAGTTTTTTTTAAAAAAATAAAAATTTAATTTAATATTTTATTATATATACATTATTAATGGAATTTGTACATCCTTAAAAATATTATTTTAGTATTATTAAAGTTTTTTTAATTTATTTATTTACTTTTAAAATTATATATAACTATAATTAATATTTTGAATATATTTCTATTGTTATTTATTTTTAAAACTAGGATAAATATATTTTTTTGTCTATTTATATACATCTTTTTGGTTTTAAATTTTAAAATATATTATTAATTATATTATATTATATAAACGGTTTTCCGGTTCGACCGTCCGGTTAAAACGGTCCGACCGATTTGACCATTTTTTCAAGGTAAACCGGTTCGATCACCGATCCGGTTATGAAAACATTGATATAAAGGCTAATTAATGTGCTAATGGCAATACCAAAAGCAAGCTAGATTTCTTTTTTCCTTTGTTTTTCTTCACATATAAGGGATGAATATCGTTGTATCTTGAATCCTCCATCCAGAAATAAAAAATATTATACACATTTTTTTAAATTGAATTATTAATTGTGAAAAAAATTCAAAAAACATTTTAATTAAAATCGTCTAGGACTCTAGACAACAAAATTTGTAGCCTCTATTATTGTTGTTGATTTCAATGCTTCTCCCAAAAGCTTTGGGGTCAGAGTACCTTTTTATCTTATGTCTACATCCAGAGGAATGTACATACTCTGTCTCTGGGTAGCTCAAGCCGTAAATAGGGAGGATTACTATTATTATTATTATTATTATTATTATTATTATTATTATTAGAGGAATAAACACTTCATATAGAAAACAAAGGAGAGTAATATTAAAGATCAGAACCAACCACAACCGAAATAAGGGAAGGCGAATGAGTAACTCGACCTTCCCGACCAGACAATGAACCAACTGCTCTGGCTAGTTTATGAACCGCCTGATTCGCTGATCTACGAACAAAAACAAAATTACAAGAGTACAATTCCAAAGCTAGGAATCTACAGTCTTCCACAATTAACCCGACACTAGAAACATCTGGGTTCCTATTCTTCAAAGCTTCTATCACCGTTTGAGCATCTGATTCCACAATGATATTCGAGAAGGAAAGATCTTTAAGCCAACTAAGTGCTTCTCGAATGCTCAAAAACACTTCAGTTGCTCTGAATCGCTCGAGTCCTTTCACGGCTTTTATTATTATTCATATTTTGACGTTGATTATACTGACTTTTAAGATAATTCCTCAATGATTGGGATATGGGTTAGCAATTTCATTGTTCATTGGATATGGACGCGCTGATTTCAAAGTAGTCATTATATAAATTTTGTTGGGCTTGGACTATGTCTCCAATCTTTTGTGTGAAGTTATCTTGATATGTGATGGCCCAATATCATCTATCTTAGTGGACTGGATAGACTCAGGCCCAAGTAGCAATTCAAGATTCTGTTAAGAGCAGTTGGCTTCTCAACCGATCGAATAAAAAAGTCAGCTGGAAGATTGGGTAGTTGATATACATAAGCAATTACAATCAAAACTTACGATCAAGATTGAACCACATAATTGATTGTGTCTTTTGTGTTGTTCATTAGAGTTATCATATTCTGTAGTTGAGTTCTTATCAAGAAGTGTTGTTTGTGGTTTCGGGTTTACTGTTGGATAGACGATTGTGTTCTTGTTGAGTTTGGAATAGAATTCATTGGGTGAATCTACAAGTGGCGCCGTCCGTGGGAATCGAATTCACGAATGGGAATTGGAAAAATGAAATTCGATATAGAAAAATTCACGGGAAAGAATGACTTCTCACTTTGGCGTATCAAGATGCGAGCCATCTTGATCCAGCAGGGATGGTTAGATGCACTACAGAAGTCAGAAGGATCGTCTACTGATGATAAAGACAGGATTGAACTGTTGGATAAAGCACACAGTGCGATAATCTTGTGCCTGGGTGACAAGCCCCTTCGATAAGTATGTAGGGAGACCTCTGCAGCCGCTGCGTGGAACAAACTAGAAAGTTTGTACATGACAAAGTCACTGGCTAACCGGCTATACATGAAGCAGAGGCTATACTCGTTTATCATAAGAGATGATAAGGCCCTGGATGATCAGATAGATGAATATACCAAAATTCTTGACGATCTTGAGAATATTGAGGTTAAACTTGAAGAAGAGGACAAGGCTCTAATATTGTTGAATGCATTGCCTAAAAAGTATGAAAACTTTAGAGATGCCTTGTTATATGGTAGAGAGCAAACAATTACTTTGGAGAAAGTAATGTCTGCAATACAATCGAAGGAACTCCAAAGAAAAACAAATGCAAGTACTGAACCTCAAGGGAAAAGCCTTACTACTCGAGGTAGATCAGACAAAAGGGTTTATAGTGGAAAAAAGTTCACATCAAGATCAAGAAGCTGTTGGATAACGGTGATCAGATCAATCAGAATTGATACCCGGTGCAGCGGAAGTTTTAAAATTTTATATGAAACGATTCCATATCATGGGTATCAAAACTTTACGATTAAATTGTGCGTGTAAAAATTAAATAACAATTAAATTTTTACCTTGAATCTCGAAACGAGATTATGGACACCAACATATTACTCTGCTCTTGTTGTATATCCCAGGAACTGATGGACGAACAATTCTTCAATCAGGTCCACGAACAGAAGTTTAATCTCTCTGATAGATTGCACTAGAAAATCTATCAGAAGTTTCTACGAAGAGAATTAACGAATTTGATCCGTTAAACCAGACTGCAAATTCAAAATTCACAGGCTGGAATTTTTCGAGCAGAGAGAGAGAGGGGGCGACGGCCACTTTGATAAAAACAGCTAGGGTTTTCGAAAATTGTGACCTCTGTTGTGTAATTTCTGTACTGCAATAACTTATTTATAATGTGGGCTGCTAACAGCTTAGGGCCCATTAGTCATAAGTTCAAGCCTGACAAGCAAAGCCCGCATGTTCAGAAATTAATATAAAATTCATCGTGACTCAGATTGATAAACCAATTTCACCAATGTGCACAGAAACCATTTCTGCACCTTTTAAAGTCAAGATAAATTTTCTGAATCCGAATTCAATGATTTTCAAAAATGCCCATCCCTATGTCATTTTAGGAAATCTTACTCTTTTACTCTGATATAAGAAGTCCTACTTCTTTGTTCATTAAATTTAACTCTTTAAATTTAACTATCTCAACGGGGATTAAAAATCCATTACTTGTGTGACCCTCAATGGTTCAGGGATACAGCTAGCCGTGGGCTCACAACTCCTTGTGACTCGGAACAACAATTTCCGACTTGCCCATCGAATCATGGTAAGAGCGCCTAGCAACATCGCCCCATGATTCCCTAGGTATCACTGATAGTGCCTGCAAGAACCAATAGATTTTGGTTAGTGACTCAGAGCAAATGCTACATCCGGTCTGGTAGATATCATCCCATACATGATACTACTTATGGCTGACGCATATGGTACATGTGTCATTTTCTCTATCTCTTCATCAGTCTTGGGACACATAGACTTGGATAGAGAAACTCCATGACACATAGGTAGATGTCCTCTCTTGGACCCATCCATTGAAAACCTTTTCAATATGGTGTCGATGTAGGTTGCTTGAGTGAGTCCTATCATTCTCTTAGATCTATCTCTATAGATCTGTATCCCTAGAATATAGGATGCCTCACCCAAATCCTTCATCGAGAATCTACCTGATAACCATATCTTTGTTGACTGCAACATCCCTACATCATTCCCAATGAGTAGGATATCATCAACATAAAGTACTAAGAATGTCACAGCATCCTTAACTACTTTCTTGTACACGCACGGTTCCTCCGGGTTCTTGATGAAACCAAAATCCTTTATTGTTTCATCAAATTTCTGGTTCCAACTTCTTGATGCTTGTTTGAGACCATAGATCGATCTCTGAAGCTTGCATACCTTATGCTCGTTTCCCATGGATGTGTATCCCTCAGGCTGCGTCATATAGATCTCTTCCTTAATGTTTCCATTAAGAAATGCAGTCTTCACATCCATTTGCCATATCTCATAGTCATACCAAGCAGCTATGGCAATAAGGATTCTTATGGACTTGAACATTGCAACTGGTGAAAAGGTTTCATTATAGTCAGCTCCTTGTCTTTGAGTATAACCTTTCGCCACCAATCGTGCCTTGTAGGTCAATACCTTACCATCAGGCCCAAGCTTTCTCTTGTAGATCCATTTACACCCTATTGGAACAATTCCATCGGGAGGATCTACTAAAGACCAAACTTGATTTGTATGCATCGAATCTATTTCCGACTGCATAGCTTCAAGCCATAAATTTGAATCCGCCTCAGAAATTGCTTCCTTGAAGTTTCTTGGATCACATCCAACGTCGAGTTCATCTTGATCCCCTTCAAGAAGAAGACCATATCGAATAGGAGGTTTAGAAGTCCTCTCGGATCTTCTAAGTATAGGCGTGTCCTCTGAATATTCTTGAGGTATGGGATCATTATTTTGTATTTCGGGTTCTTCTCGAATTTCTTCGAGTTCCATCATCTCGCCTTTCTTATAAAATAAGAACTCCTTCTCCAAGAAGGTGGCATTCCTTGAAACAAACACTTTTGTTTCAGTAGGATGATAGAAATAATATCCGATTGAATTCTTCGGATATCCTACAAAATAACATAAGGTGGATCGACTATCCAACTTATCTCCCACTGTCTGCTTCAGGTAAGCTGGACATCCCCAAATCCTCAAGTACGAATACTTAGGAGCTTTGCCATTCCATAACTCGTATGGTGTTTTATCCACTGCTTTGGTGTGGACGTTGTTCAACAACAATACCGTCGTTTCAAGCGCGTAGCCCCAAAACGAAGGTGGAAGCTCAGTGAAGCTCATCATGGATCGAACCATGTCCAACAAAGTTCGATTACGACGCTCCGATACACCATTCAGCTGAGGTGTCATAGGAGGAGTCCATTGAGAGAGAATCCCATTCTCTTTCAGATAGTCCAAAAACTCGGTACTTAAGTATTCTCCACCTCGATCCGATCGAAGTGCTTTAATACTTTTACCTAGCTTGTTTTCTACTTCAGCCTTGAATTCTTTGAACTTTTCAAATGCTTCAGACTTATATTTCATTAAATATAAATACCCATACCTTGAATAATCATCAGTAAAGGTAATGAAGTAAGTGTGGCCAAATTGAGTACCAATTCTAAATGGACCACAAACATCTGTATGGATCAAATCCAACAGATTTTGACTACGCTCAGGTTTCCCCTTAAAAGGAGATTTAGTCATTTTTCCTTTCAGGCAGGACTCACAAGTAGGTAGAGAGTTAATATCAGACATATCAAACATGCCCTCTCCCACTAGCTTGTTCATCCTCCTTGAGGAAATATGACCTAGCCTAGCATGCCAAAGGTTTGCCGGGTTTTGACTATCGATTTTCCTTTTGTTCGTTGTTACCGGTTTATCAACATAATTTATTGGAACGTCTTTTAATTTTAAGTTATATAGATCGTTTTCAAGTTGTCCATTTCCAATCAAACAGTCATTCTTGTAAATATTGCAAATCCCATTCACAAAATTGCAAGAAAAACCATCTCTATCAAGCATAGAAACAGAAATAATGTTTTTAATCAAATCTGGAACAAATAAAACATCTCTCAAAAGTAACTTAAAATCGTTCTGCAAAATTAAATAAACGTCTCCCACAGCTTTGGCTTCAACTCTAGAACCATTTCCGAGCCTCAGCTGGGTCTCACCCATTCTAAGCTTGCGACTTCTTGTCATCACCTGCAAATCATTGCAAATGTGAGATCCACATCCGGTATCCAATACCCAAGAAGTAGTATTAAGTGAAACATTTATTTCAATATAGAACATACCCTTCGCAGTTCGCAACTGCTCTAGATATTCCTTGCAGTTACGTTTCCAATGACCGGGTTTCTTGCAGTGATGGCAAACATCCTTGGACTTTTCCATGTTTGAAGCCTTTGTCTTGTTCTTCTTCTCCGGTCCGGTTTTCTTGGATGGGGCAGAACGTTTCTTACCCTTTGTACTTGGCCCCTTCTTAGCTGAAGAAGAGGAGCCCACCAAGAGAACTGGTTTATCCTTCTTTAAAGTGGCTTCATATGTTACAAGCATATTGAACATCTCTTCAAGTGAGGCCTCTATCTTGTTCATATTGAAATTCACCACAAAACCGTCAAACGATGAAGGAAGAGAGAGAAGTAATAAGTCCACATTGAGTTCATGCTCCAATACCAAATCAAGCGTTACCAACTTCTGAATGAGCCAAATCACTCGTACTCCATGATCACGGACCGAAGTCCCTTCACGCATGCGACACGTCATTAGCTCTTTTACAGTAGCGAACCTTTCAGCTCTCGATTGAGCCCCAAAAAGTTCCTTGAGTTGTACGTGAATGTCAGCAGCATTCACGGTATCCTCAAATCGCCTCTGGAGTTCATCAGACATCGAGGCTTGCATATAGCATTTGGCCTTGATATCATGTTCCCACCATGTATCAAGTTTGGCCAACTCTTCCGGACTTATGTCAGCTGGTGCTTCCTTCGGAGGAGATTTTTCTAACACGTAGAGCATCTTCTCCGAGGTCAAGACAATCTTCAACTTACGGAACCATTCCGTATAGTTTGCGCCAGTCAGTTTATTTTGTTCGAGAATAGAGAATAGTGGATTGCGCGAATTCATCTTAATGAAATACTGAAAAGAAACAGACAATAATCAGTGATTGTTTAATTAATTTACTAAGACATAAAATAGGCGAAATTTATTTTATGAATCTCACTCCCACTATTTTAACGATTTCACTACCCTCTAGTGAAAACGGGAAACTGTTTTCCTTAGTGGGAACATGGAGTCCAATTGACAAACTATGGTCCCGAATAATATCAGCCAACCATAATTTTCAAAAGGTAGAGCCCAATTGCTTCCAAAGCAACCTCCACGTTTTTACCTCATGTCCAATAAGGGCCCAATAATATGACGCCGTTTATTGTGACATGTCAAGATGACCCATCAATATTAAGTTGTGATGGACGGTCGCCATGTGGATCCCCCAATAATATGAGCCGATCCCATGGGAGTTCCACCCAACTTACAACATGTGTCGATCCAATGTACAGCTTTCCGACGAATGGGCCCCCCAATAATATGAGCCGGACCGTATCCGCGGGTAGCATGTCATACATTGATCGTTGATGAAAGGTAGGAACATTTAAACAATATTTAAATTTTCTTTATTTATCTTGATATCAATTTTAAATCATATTTAAAATGAGGGATTTTAATTTTGAAAATTTGTCTCATCATTTAAAATTTGTATGCTTGCGGAATTCATACAATTTAGTCTAAAACATGCATACAACGATAATATCATATATTATATAGGATGATCGATTCCATTTCTAATCGACCCGTGGTTGCCAATCACGAGTCTAAGTCCAATCCTAGGTAATATGCAGGTATGCAATGCAATACTATTACATTGAGCTTCCAATTTACATTTCTTCAGTCTTTATTGTCTGCTGGGCCCACCTCCATCTTCAAATCTTCATCTCCCACTAAGTCTAATGTATTTACAATAAATAACTATGACAAGTAGGGGATACATTTTAAGGGGTGGAAACGGGCCATAAACCAGGCCCACTTTTATTACATATGATAATTCATATTGGGCCATAAACCAGGCCCATTAATAAATCCAACAACAATAAAAACAAATGTAAATTCTCTAACATACACCTACAAAATTGGTCATGGCAATCGATCATCCTTATCCAATAATATTTAATTCAAAATTAATTTATTGGATAACATGCAATGGCAATTAAATTTAAAAAGGATAAAATCATATTCCATATATAAAATCTTATTTTACATACAAAATCGTATTTTATCTTTTTATCAAATAAAATCATATTTTACATTTAAATCCAATTTTATACATAAAATCATATTTTACTCAATATATCCATAAGATCATATCTTATCATCAATTGTACCAAAAATAATTAATTTCATAAAATCTGATTTAACGGATAAAATTTATAAATTTTCCAAAAATTCAAATTTATCCAAAAATCAATTTTAAAATTTTCGGACTCGAACAATTCGATCCGACGCCTCGTGGACCAATCAAAAACAATTTTCGATCGGACCAAAAATAGAATTTTAACATATTAAAATTTTAATTAAAATAAAAAATAAATTTTCCCGGGCCGCCCGGGACGATCCCGGGCAGCCCTCGCCCAAAAGGGGCTCGGGCCGGGCAGCCGTGCGCTGCCCCGGGCAGCGATCCAATCGCTGCCCGTGTTTTTGCCCGTCAAAAATTTTTAATTTTTATTTTGTTTCAAAAACCGAGGCTTAAAATTTTTTTGTACAATTGATTAATTTAATCGCTTGATCTGAGCAACCTGGCTCTGATACCACTGTTGGAGAATGGTGATCAGATCAATCAGAATTGATACCCGGTGCAGCGGAAGTTTTAAAATTTTATATGGAACGATTCCATATCATGGGTATCAAAACTTTACGATTAAATTGTGCGTGTAAAAATTAAATAACAATTAAATTTTTACCTTGAATCTCGAAACGAGATTATGGACACCAACAGATTACTCTGCTCTTGTTGTATATCCCAGGAACTGATGGACGAACAATTCTTCAATCAGGTCCACGAACAGAAGTTTAATCCCTCTGATAGATTGCACTAGAAAATCTATCAGAAGTTTCTACGAAGAGAATTAACGAATTTGATCCGTTAAACCAGACTGCAAATTCAAAATTCACAGGCTGGAATTTTTCGAGCAGAGAGAGAAAGGGGGCGACGGCCACTTTGATAAAAACAGCTAGGGTTTTCGAAAATTGTGACCTCTGTTGTGTAATTTCTGTACTGCAATAACTTATTTATAATGTGGGCTGCTAACAGCTTAGGGCCCATTAGTCATAAGTTCAAGTCTGACAAGCAAAGCCCGCATGTTCAGAAATTAATATAAAATTCATCGTGACTCAGATTGATAAACCAATTTCACCAATGTGCACAGAAACTATTTCTGCACCTTTTAAAGTCAAGATAAATTTTCTGAATCCGAATTCAGTGATTTCCAAAAATGCCCATCCCTATGTCATTTTAGGAAATCTTACTCTTTTACTCTGATATAAGAAGTCCTACTTCTTTGTTCATTAAATTTAACTCTTTAAATTTAACTATCTCAACGGGGATTAAAAATCCATTACTTGTGTGACCCTCAATGGTTCAGGGATACAGCTAGCCGTGGGCTCACAACTCCTTGTGACTCGGAACAACAATTTCCGACTTGCCCATCGAATCATGGTAAGAGCGCCTAGCAACATCGCCCCATGATTCCCTAGGTATCACTGATAGTGCCTGCAAGAACCAATAGATTTTGGTTAGCGTACAGTACGGTCCCTTCATCCATATATCCCGATCGAATCAACAACCATTGGTAAATCGAGAGTCGTTTGAGATTCGATAACTATGCAATACATCTTGAAGATCAAATAGTGACATCGCATGTGCTACTAAGAAACCATTTCTTAAAACACATCATGTACTCTGGCCAGAGATTCGTCACACTAATATCTCCTCAGATTGCATAGGATATCCACACTATCAAGTATGTGGTGAATCCTTGACAACAAAGCATCGACTTCTATATGTGTCGTAACTGTACCCAATCCCGACACCTGATGACCCCAATAGAGTCGGTAAACGAGTCAAAGCACAGTACTAGCATATAGAGTCTCAATGATGTTTCAAGTAGTAAGGACTAATGGTGTACAACCAAAACCGCGGACTTTATCCACTCGATAAGTGATAACCACTTGGAAAGTCCGGATAGGGTAGTTCGATCATTCATCGTATGAATATCCATTTGCATGCTTTGAACATCTCTATGTTCCATACCAATGAAACGTGGTACTCGGCATCGCAAATGCTAGTCTCAATCTCGAGCGATCCTTATCCTTATTAACGGACGGCTCAATCGACTAGGAACTGTTTAGAATATACAGTGACTATAAGATGTGTTTCATGATAGCCATCCCCATGTGCCACCACATCTTACATACACTATAGTATATTCAAGGTCTTCATCTAAACATCTTATAGTATGTCACAACATAATAATATGATAAAAGATAAAGTAAACGCCATTATAAAAGTGTAAATTATATTAAACAAAATATTGTTTATACATAGAGTCATCAAAGCCCTTAGCCACAAGTTGGCTCACCGGGCACCTACTCTTTCAGAAGCCAGGGGAGAGGTTAGAGGAGAAACACTGGAAATTTGAAATGCTTTATATGTCATAAGGAGGGCCATTTCAAAAGGAATTGTCCAGAAAGAAAGGGCAAGCAATATGATACTCCAAAAGAAGATGGATCAGTTGCTGTTGTATCTGATGGATATGAGTCAGCAGAGGTACTAGTAGTATCAAACCATGACACAAACACTGAGTGGGTATTAGACTCAGGTTGTTCATTTCATATGTGTCCAATAAGGTCATGGTTTGAGGAACTAGAGGAATTAGATCAAGGGGTAGTGCTTCTTGGAAATAACAAAGCCTGTAAAATCAAAGGAATTGGATCAGTGAGGATCAAAATGTATAATGGGGTGGATAGGTTGTTATCTAAGGTGAGATATGTACCAGAGCTAAAGAGAAACCTTATATCTCTTGGTACCCTTGATACAGAAGGCTGCTCTTTTAAATCAAACAAGGGACAACTGAAAGTGTCCAGAGGGTCAATGGTGATTATGAAAGCTGTAAAGCTTAATGCCCTATACATTCTGAAGGGTGATACAATTGTTGGCACAACAGCAAGTGTTCGAACAGAAGACATGACTAAACTTTGGCACCTAAGGTTGGGACATGTGAGTGAAAAAGGTCTTCAAGAACTATCAAAGCAAGGTCTTCTGGCAGGAGATAAAATTCAGACACTTGAGCTATGTGAAAGCTGTGCCTTAGGGAAAGCAAGAAGAGTTTCATTCTCTAAAGAAAAACATACTACTGAGCATCCTCTTGCATATGTTCATTCTGACATTTGGGGTCCATCAAGGACAGTAACTCATGGAGGTGGACGATACTTCATGACCATTATTGATGACTACTCAAGGAAGCTATGGACATTCATTCTGAAGTCAAAAGATGAAGCGTATGGAAAATTTAAAGACTGGCTTCAAGCAGTTGAAAACAAATCAAAATGGAGAGTGAAACACCTAAGGACTGATAATGGCTTAGAATTCTTATCTGAAGTGTTTAATAAGCTATTTAGAATGAAAGGAATCACAAGGCACAAGACAGTACCTGGAACTCCACAGCAAAATGGTCTGACAGAAAGAATGAATAGGACAATTTTGGAAAGAGTAAGATGCATGTTGATCAATGCATCCTTACCAAAATCATTCTGGGGAGAGGCTGTATCTACTGCTACTTATCTGATTAATAGGTGTCCATCAACTGCTCTAAACTTCAAAACTCCTATGGAAATGTGGCAAGGAACACCTGCTGAATACAAAACACTAAGAGTCTTTGGTTGTATTGCTTATGCACATTTAAAGCAAGACAAGATGGATGCAAGAGCAGTGAGATGTATCTTTATAGGGTATCCTGAAGGTGTGAAGGGATACAAAGTATGGAATCTTGAAGAGAAAGGACCAAAGTGTTTCTCTTCCAGAGATATAACTTTTGATGAATCAATAAAAGGATACACCTGGAAAGCAGATGATAAAGATCAAGAACAAATCAGCTCAGATAAAATTCCAGTTGAGGTGGAGCTTCAAAGAAATGATTCTTTTCCTGATCAAGATCATGAAGATGATCAATCTAAAGAACATGATCAGGAGGATTTAAGCACATATAACCTTGCAAGGGATAGAGTTAGGAGGGAAATAAAAGCTCCAAAGAAGTATGGTGAAGCTGACCTTGTATGGCATGCTTTGGCAGTAGCTCAAGAGTTAGAAAGCTATGAACCTAACTCATATAATGATGCTATGAAGAGTAAACACAGAAGCAGGTGGAGTGAAGCCATGGAGGAAGAGATGAAATCTCTCATAAAGAACAAAACATGGGAGCTGGTTGATAAGCCAGAAGGACAGAGGACTTTAGGGTGCAAGTGGATTTATAAAATTAAAGAAGATGCATCTGGAAGTGGAGGTCCTAAATATAAGGCCAGGTTAGTAGCAAAAGGATTTGCACAAGTAGAGGGGGTAGATTATAATGAAATCTTCTCTCCTGTGGTAAAGCACTGCTCAATAAGAATAATGCTAGGATTGGTAACTCAGTATGACTTGGAGTTGAAGCAACTAGTTGTTAAAACAGCATTCTTGCATGGTGACTTAGAAGAGGTGATCTATATGGATCAACCTCAAGGCTTTACAAAATCAGAAAGTAAAGATCAAGTCTGTTTGCTAAAGAGATCCTTATATGGACTAAAACAGAGTCCAAGACAATGGAATAAAAGATTTGATGACTTCATGCTAAACATTGGTTTTGAGAGAAGCAAGTATGATAGCTGCATCTATTTCAGAGAAAGCTCAAACAAAACGATGTTGTATCTACTGATATATGTAGATGATATTCTCATTGCAAGTGGAAGTAAGTCAGAAATCAAAAGGATAAAGACTCAACTCAAATCTGAATTTGAGATGAAGGATCTTGGAGAAGCAAGAAAGATTCTTGACATGGATATCAGGAGGGACAGAAAGAGAAGTGTAACCTTTCTAAACCAAGAAGAATATCTTAAGAAGGTACTGTTAAGGTATAATATGAATAAGTCAAAGCAAGTATCCACTCCACTAGCACAGCACTTGAAGCTTTCCAAAAGTCAGTGTCCTGAAACAGATGAGTAAAAGGCAGAAATGATAAACAAACCTTATGCCAGCGGGGTAGGAAGTTTGATGTATGGGATGGTCTGCAGCCGGCCAGATTTAGCTTATGCCATGAGTGTTGCATCAAGGTTCATGGCTAACCCTGGCATTGAACACTGGGAAGCTTTAAAGTGGATTCTAAGGTATTTAAAAGGTGCTTCAGATATTGGTCTCAGATTTGAAAAGAAAACCAATTATGACAGTGCAGTAGTTGGTTTTGTAGATGCTGATTTTGCTGGAAATACCGATACCCGCAAGTCTCTCACTGGATATATATTCACTCTATATGGTACTGCTGTCATATGGAAATCAAGTTTGCAATCTGTGGTGGCACTCTCAACCACAGAGGCTGAATATATTGCTTTAACCGAAGCAATGAAAGAAGCTGTATGGTTGAAGGGGTTAGTTAATGAACTTGGAGTCAAGATAGACAAAATAACAGTTCATTGTGATAGCCAAAGTGCTATTTACTTGTCTAAACATCAGGTATTCCATGAAAGGACTAAACATATAGATGTGAAGATGCACTTTATAAGAGACATGCTAACTAAAGGTGAAGTGGGATTAGAGAAGATTGCAACTGAGGATAATCCAATAGATGCTCTAACAAAGTCTCTGCCTCTTGCTAAGTTCAACTATTGCATGGACTTGGTAAAGGCAGTGAAGCCAAGTGAGAATCATTGAAGATAGCTTGGAGAGGAATTCCAGATCAAAAGTTGGATCCAAGGTGGAGATTGTTGGGCTTGGACTATGTCTCCAATCTTTTGTGTGAAGTTATCTTGATGTGTGATGGCCCAATATCATCTATCTTAGTGGACTGGATAGACTCAGGCCCAAGTAACAATTCAAGATTCTGTTAAGAGCAGTTGGCTTTTCAACCGATCGAATAAAAAAGTCAGCTGGAAGATTGGGTAGTTGATATACACAAGCAATTACAATCAAAACTTACGATCAAGACTGAGAGGAAAAGAGAAATACAAGGCAGAGAGAAGAGAAAGCAAGAATAGGAGCCAAGAGTGTATAGATCTTGTTGTATTCTTGGTTCAATTCGAAAACTTGTATTGTAAACTTTCAGTGGTGATTCAATAAATCTTTCTGGGGTTCCTCCGTAGATGTAAGTCATGCAAATGACTGAACCACGTAATTGATTGTGTCCTTTGTGTTGTTCATTAGAGTTATCATATTCTGTAGTTGAGTTCTTATCAAGAAGTGGTGTTTGTGATTTCGGGTTTACTGTTGGATAGACGATTGTGTTCTTGTTGAGTTTGGAATCGAATTCATTGGGTGAATCTACATTTTAACTACGTACGTCCTAATTTCAAAGAGATTTACTATATATTGTACTTACAAAAACGAGTTATCATAAAACAACTATATATTTTTTGTTACTGTAATCAAACTAATCAAATTGATCTTTCAACATGATCAATATTTGAATATATAATAGTATATATAAAAATTTTGCAAACTTCACTAGTTTGGCCCCCTTTTGGACATTTTAATTTAAAAATAATAATAATTCGAAGCATTTAGTTAATTAGCAAGATATCCAAGGATATATTATATAAATTCTTGTGATGTTGAAGAATTTCGAAAATAATGTAAAGAATTTTGATTTCAAGGCACATTTTATAATGCTATATTTTAAGAAATATTTCTGAATTATAAGAAAATCTCTCTCAGGATATAATGGAGAAAACAACCGAAAAAACATATCTTTGAATCTGATGATACGACATATATATAGAATTTAAGAGACGATTTCGAACAGTTGTATCTTTTCTGAACTGACATGCATCCGTTCATGAACCAAGGCGTCCACTCGCGAACGAACACACCGGTCGATCCCCGTATTTTTGCAGCGAAGATCACTATTCGTCATCGACAACAAAATTTCTGAAAATATGAATTTAAAAAATATACTATTCACTCCATGCACCACTAAAACCTAATTCTACGGAAAAGCTTGCCATCTCAAGTCTCAACGACCTAACTAGCTAGCTAGAGTGAACCCTGAACCTCATGTTAACAAATTACTCGTAGTGATGATTTCTCCCTTTCCCCGCCACATACCAGTCCATTATCAAACACTCACAATGAAAGTACTACAAAATTAAAATGTATTTTTTTTACATATATATAGACATCTTTATAAACTTGTAGTGTTTGATCCCTTTTGAAATTTCACATTTAAGTTTCCTTTTTTTTTTCTTTTGGTTTTTATACCATTTCCAAACATTTCTACAATTCTACATTACATGTGACAACACATTTGTCCCAAAGGCCCGCTCATTAATTTCCACTCAATCACAACACACACACACACACCTAGTACATTAATCTCTCCATATTATCCTTAGAAAATGCCATCCATATATGAATTCGTTTCCGTTCCACCAAAAGGCCGAAACCCTGCCTCGCTCTCCATTCTACACCGCACGTCGAAATCCAACCTCCATGGCGGCGGACTCTTCCGCATGGCGGCGGACTCTTCCGCATTTTCAAATTAAACTCCTCCCCATATATGCTAAGCACCGGCAGCAAGCTGGCCGCGCTTCTCATGAGCCTACACCGCAAGCCGGTACTCCTGGCAGACAAGACAAGGCCACCACCATAACTCTCTTCGGTCATCTTTTGATCGAGCTAAAAGAACTGAAATCTTATCAATATGAAGAGAATCAGTTTTAAAATACAAAGATAAAATTTTTAGACAAAATCATACATTCTCTTGTAGTCGGAAAAAAAAATCTTAAATACAGAATCAAATATAAATTTTCTATGTTTATATTTACTGATGTCATATTTTAATCCTTATTTCTTAGTTGTGTGATAATATCTTGCATGTAACTTAATTTGATTTCTTTATTATATATTGGGCCGGCTAATTTAGGATCAGTTGTTTGACAATGAAATTAAGATGTCATATAATTGGTTGTTGTAATTTAATATAAGACGCGATAAGGACTTGACTTGGGGTTATGACAAAGCCCAATTACAAATGAAATAATTAATTTAGAAAAAAAAAACTAAATAATTTCTTTGTTTATGTTGTTCTTTAAGACCCCTAGACAAAATTTTCCATTCAAGTTCTATGTTATCAGTAGCTGATCTCGTTAAATATTAAAATTACAGCATGACTGAACTATATTTTAGTTGATCTAAAGTATAATTAAACAGATCAGATTTTATTAGTAGTTGATCATCTAACCAATGGTTCTTCGCTTCTTTAATAAATAAATATAACATATAATAAAAATATAACTCAAATATTTAAAATTGGCACGATATTTCGGTCCCTCGCCCAAAAAATATAGTTATTGTTTTCTAAGAATTTATATATCTTCTAATACTTGCATCTTGAAACTCGACATAGTCAAATAAGTAACCTTGAATTAATACCGATTACATAATAGAGAGCATGTTGTTCTACCAAATATAGTTGGAGGTCATATATGATGCAACTAAAATGTGCTTTTATAAACTATATAACATATCTCACGTTTTGATTACTCTATATATTAAGAGGAGATTGTGAAGGTAAAAAGGAAAAATAATTTAAAAGATTTAACTATAGAATTTTGATATCATGGACGACCACCATGAGCATCTACATGGACAACAGCTGACGTGACACCGTGTACTTCCAATCAGTGATTGTCACGTTAGCTGTTGTCCATGTAAGTGCTCATGATGGTTGTCTATGATATCAAAACTCGATAACTATATATATATGATTTTTTTGTCATAATGTCGACAACTAACGGTTTTATTACACCAATTCGCATTGTCTTCTCAACCTCGATCTCTGTTTACTACAATGTATGTTTTCACGTGCCGTTGAAAAATAATGAGACAACACCGTGAAACAGCTGTTTCATAAAAAATTACTTATGTTTCTATACCATATATGTCAACATTCCAATAAAAATTAAAAGAAATAAATCCAAAAATTAATTGTGCGAAATAATGCTCTAAAATCATGTATTGATTGATACCGTATGGTAAAAATGAAAACCATTTAAGTTGTAAGACAAGAAATGTAAGTTTATGAAAATTGATTAGGTGAGGATTCAGAATAATGGAAACGTACGTAAGTAATTGTAGACTAATTCAAATCCAAATACTGAAAATAATTGAGTAAATTAATTATACTAAATAATCAAACTGATATGATATTTTATACTTGTTCGCTCATGCCTTTCGCATCGAAGAACGATTTTCACCATTAGCCTATCATCTCAGACATCTAAAGTAATAATAATGGAATCAATTAGGAATTGTATGTCAGATAGCCAACAATGAACAAATAATTTTTTGGGGGAGAAAGGCAGAAGAAAAACATAGGCTTCAATATAAAATACAACCACATAATTTCTAGATAAGCCTTTAATTTGTCAGTGGCTTGTCTAGTGTAAGAAAGATTATAAAATCGATGAAGGAAGGAGACGAGGAAACATCCTCATGAACTTAATAATCATTTAATTTTATTGCCTTTCCATCCCACTAATTAAATTGCACATTTCAAGCATATACTAGATTATAAAATATGGTCGGTAAAAATTATAAAGATTAACTAAGAATTAAAGTTCTGGGAAATCTTTATTTTATGTTTTGGTAATAGATTTTGTTAATCAGGTTCGATATAAAGTCAACATTAAAATGCCAATAAACACAAAATCGCGTGTGACCCATATAGGTTAATTTGTTCTTGATTCGAAACTATCTTATTACTGTCTATGAAATCAATATCGCAGAAATCAAATGAGCGTGACACCTTTGTGAAACACAATAAATTAAATAGATTTCTCTATGACAAAAATATACATATACAAAAGAACAGCTGTAACACATTTCATTTATAGGAATATATATTATAAATTTGGTCATTAATGTTTGTCTTGTTTCCTATTTTGATACTCCATATTATCAAATTTAAGTTGGGCAAATTATTTTAAACTCCCCATTACCAAACTTCTCTTTTAACTTAAAAAAAGGGTTGACCCCGAAGGGGACCCCATCCCACATGAGTCAGAGGCCCATTGGCTCATGCGGGGGTTAAATCGAGGGATGTGCACGAGCAGGCAGGGACCTGAGGGAGGGAACAACATGGTCCAACCCCCAGAGCATACCCCCAAATATTTTAATGAGGAATATGCTCCACACGAGGATCGAACCGGCAACGCTGGGGAATTTCTTCTCACGTCACCTCAGGCCTTACCAACTCGCCTATGCCCCTCTGGGCAACTTCTCTTTAACTTAACTCTCTACCCACCCCTTTCTTTATTTTCACTCCCTAGTGGTCCCCATATTTGAATTAAAATATAATTAAAACTAATCCTTTGTACGTGACTTTGTTATACCTATCGAACCAGTCCCGGCCATGCAAGACTATTAGTTACGCAAGGTTTCCAGCCAATATACTCCATATTAGGGTATGCTTCCGTAAAATGAATTAAATTTAAATACCTTTTTGACCATAATGTCGTCGGGTCATACCTGCCGAGTTTTACGAAGTGCTCCTCACACTCCAACCACGCAGTCACAACAGATGGTTTCTGCACAAGCTCCTTCAACGACACCCAGCACAGCCTTAATTTGTTTTCTACCTTAAGGCGTATGGTATATAAATTTAATTATAAAAAGTGAACATGAAAGAACGAGAGATTTACGAAATTTATTCAGACATAATATTATTACATAAATCAACTCCTTTGAATAGGAGAAGACAACTTGTTTAGCTACTCATAGTAGCCTTGTTCTTGAAATACATAAAAAAAAACTTAATACAATAGAAAGAGAAATATTACAACAATTTATTTGTAAGAAAACTGAAGGGAATGATCGATATCTTCAGCTTCCTCAAATGTTTGTATTTATAGCTGTAATTCCACTCGTTTCACCGAGAAACTTCAGGAAATCTCACAGCTATCTTGTAATTCTTTATGTCATTATTGATGGCATCTTTTACTAGTGGAGGAGGCAGCTGTCTTGAATTTTTTATGTCATTATTGATGGGATCTTTTACTAATGGAGGAATCACATGCCTGCCACTTTCTTTTGCCTTTATTCTCCTCACATGCCTGTTTTATTTTTGTCGGGGCATTTTTGCTTTTGAAGTAGGACCCTGTGAAAATGCATCTTCGGTGGTCCTTATCCACCTTTGCTTGTCTCGAAAAATTTCTTTCAATCCGTTCGGGGTCTAAAGGTTTTTCCAAATTCTGGCTCCTTCTGATTTGGGCATTCTGGGCAGATATTCTCTGACCATCGTCCAATATGAGTCATGTTTCAGAATTTTTGGTGAGTTTCTTTACTCCCCGGCAGCTTGTTGTTCCACAAAAGATTTCTCTTCTTTTCGAAGAGTTCTTCCGCAAATGCTGTAGTTTTTCCTGTCATTGTGTTTAACAAGAACGATCCATCCATTCACAGAATTCTGATAAAATTTGAATGGAAACTTGACTTTATCCATCTCAGTAAGACAGACCCAAATACCCCATGCCCTTCTGGTTGAGATCTCATTTTCCCCGAAAGTGAACACCAAGGGTATTTCTTCAGTTTTAGGATCTTTGATAAATTTATGACTGTTTATATTAGGTCTCCTCAGCTTGATAAAATGAAAGGGTTCATGTGATCATTTCACAGTTGGTTCTGGAGCTGCACTAAAAAAGTATAACTCAAGCACATCTCCTCTGGCCAAATGATCATTATTTGCCCATGTTTCTTGGACTGCTTCCTGGATCCATTTTGGTAACTGTGATATCTTCGAAAAGCTTGGTGATGTTGTATAAACTGAGGCCAAAGCCCCAAATTCATACCAGAGTTTTACATCTTTAGGGTTAACATTGTTTTTTAGCCAAACCCTTGGATATATTCCTGCAACATAAACTCTGCAAGTGTTCGGGTTGATTTCACTCCTTGTATTCAATTTCTCCCACCTTTGTTGATAAACCTGGAATGGAGAAATAATAGATGTATTAGTATCAATCTTAGATTTGCCCTTGCCAGTGTTGGGCCTAAGATTGATCTCTTCCTCTTTTACCCCAGAGGCTGAGGGTTGACTTGATGAGTTATCCTCATCAATTATTGCTTCATCCAGATCATTAAAGGCTGATGATAGATTAACACTTGCTTCTTGAGTTTTAGATTCCTCAACATCTTGTTTCACAACCGGTGGTTGTATTTCTTGTTCTTGTAAAACCAATGGTTTTAGCATATCTTGTTTATGAGAAACTAATGGTTTCTCTATAGCCTTCATAATTGGCCCTTGAATAGCAGCCCATAGTTGTGTTTGAGCTTGCATACATCTTGTAATTCAATTAGATACTTTGATCCGATCAGCTTGTTGTAACCTGCCGACCATTTCAGCATTAATGGCTAACTGGTTGAACTCGTTTTGAAGCAACCCAAGGTGTTCCCTGAGATGCCTCTACATTTTCATGATGGAATCCATGTCACTGCCTTCCATCTCTTGTTAAGAAATCTGTAAGAATATTTTCATGAGATTTAATAATAACAATATCAAAAATATAATTTTGACATAATGCTTGCCATCTTAATAACCTAGCTTTCTCAGGTTTAGATTCAATCTTATTTTTTAGGAAAGCTTTTACCTGGGTGTTATCAACCTTCAGAGTGAATTTTTTAGCAAGTAAAAATAATGGCCATTTTTAAAAAGCCCTTTTAACTGCATAAAATTCCTTCTCGTTGATATGCCATCTAATGACCTCATATTCGGAAAAAAAAAACCGCTACAGTATGTGCATGGTATTTCCCCATCTGGAATGATCTTGGTAAGGACTGCTGCCCACCAATCGTCACTGGCATCCGTAAATAATACCAGATCATCTTCATCTACGGGTATACCCATTTTTGGGAGATTCTTACATATCTCTTTTAATTGGTTTACCCCTTTAGTATGGTCATCGGTCTATATAAACCTAACATCCTTTTTTAACAAAGGACTGAACACCTTTCTGTACATTGCTAGATTGTTAATGAACATTCCTGCAAAATTAACTACTCCAAAAAAACTCTGAAGTTGTTTTACATCTTTGAGTTTATCTGAAAAATTCTTTACCTTTTCCACAATATGGGGTTGTAGAATTATTTCAGTTTCATCAATCTCAATACAGAGGAATTCAATTTTTCTCGTTGTTATGACTGCTTTCTTTTCAGATAAAACCAGTCCTTCTTGTTTACAAATTTTAGAGAAAATCTCTAAGTGTTTAACGTATTCGTCTATATTTTTTGATGCTATAAAAATATCATCAATATAAAAAAACATAAAGTTGAAATAATCTTTAAAAAGGTTATCCATCTTTCTTTGAAATATCTGGGGTGCATTAGCAAATCTCATAGACATAACTTCCCAAATATAGTGTCCTTGTGGAGTAGAGAATGCTGTGAATTTCTTACTTCCTTCTTCCATTCAAATCTGGTAAAATCCAGACTTACAATCAAATTTTGAGAACACTCTAGCATTTTGTACACAGCTAATTAGGTGTTCTTTACTCGGTATAAAGTATCCATCAAACTCCAGGATTTTATTAATACCTTGGTAGTTAATAACTAGCCTGGGTTTCCCTCTTTTTATTTCACCATAATTTCTAACCAGAAAACCTGGGCTGCTATATGGTGAAACTCCTTCTTTGATTAAACCAAGGTCCTTATATTCCTTGATAATCATTCTCATATCCCTTTGATCTGTTATGTTCATCGAGATAGGCTTATATCTGATGAATTCATACTCTTTGCCTTCCTTTAGAGTAAGACTGGCTTTGAGTTAATTTCTATCCCACCATGCCAAAGAATGCTTGTTGTAACTTTCTTTGAGCCTCTTTTTGACATCTTCAAAAGATACTTTATTCCCTAACTCTATATCTCTGTGATTTAGAGTTACCTTGAGAAGCTCCATGTCCTCTGTTTGGAGTTCTTGTTCTGTTGTTATTTTCTCCAAACCTTCTTGGATCTTTCATTTTTGGGTGAAAAAGTTGTCCTTTATCACCACGCTGGTTGCGAAATATTATCGGCAATTGTCGATAAAAAGCAACCTTGAGTCTTTGAACGATAATTTTATGATCACAAATTGTAGTGAACATAAATTTTCTTGACTCATTGTCTTGTGTGTACTTCTTAAACATTTGTAAGAAGTTATTTTCTAACAGGATATCAGCTACTGTATCATGGAAATAGATTGGTGGTGTTTTTACCTTGTACCAAGGTGTTTGACCTGCACCTCCCATAAGGATCTCTGCTTATTTTATTCCTTTGCAAAGAATTAAAATTCTTCGAGAGAAATCTCGTCCAGCAATTTTTGGCAATTCCTCTTCACATTCTTCAGGGAAGACTCCTCTTTTTGCTGTACAAATTTCTGCTTCCGAGTCAATATAAGCTGCAAAATACTCAGCCTTATATTGTTCATATAACATCTCTATCGGAATGTATATGGAGAAAGGACTTGTTGTCATTTTTTAAAGGGATTACTAAATGGCCCCGCCATTTTTAACAGACTGTGTTGTAACTCAGTAATCCGATTAAGACTATTTACCTTTAGTTTCCCTAAGGCCTCAGAAGGTAGAGTATGGTTACTCCTTTCTACTTCTTCAATGCGTTCTAGTAAATCATGTTCATGACTTACTAATTTCAACTGTTGCTTCTTCCTCTGTCTGTGAACGGAGTTCTCGAATCTGATTAAGGGATTGTCCCTTATCCAATTCTCTTGGTTTTCCATTTCGTATAATTCTTATTGAATCCTCCAAGTCTTTTATTTTGCCATGAACTCTATTCCTTTTTCAAGGCGTTTCCATGGTTTATGGTCCTCCAGGAATTCTAGACCAAAAATGAGTTGATCCATTTCTTTTCCTGGAATTTTCCAGATTTGAACTTTCAATTCTCCAATATTTATCACTCATTGGTAAGTTCCTTTTTCCTGTTGTTCTAAATAGTAAATCGAGTTACAAGGAAACAAGTTCCGATGACTTGAAATTTCGAATACTATTTTCACTTCTTTCCATCTTTCTGGAGATCTAAGTTTTTCTATAATAGAAAACTCTTTTTCTTCTGGTGGAATTTCTTGAATAGAAGATTTGTCCCATATCCTGCTTGTCATTCTGTCTCCTTGGAAAGATAACCTTCGGGGTTCTATTTTAAGTTCTCTGTATAGAACCGGTCTTTGTCTTGAATTTGAATGTCTGTTTTTTGAATTAAAGAAAACTCGATTCTTTCCGGGTATATTGCTTGAGAAACTTTCCCAAAGATCTCTGGAATTTCAATGAACTCATTTCTAATAAATAGTTCAGAATGGTGAGTATTAGAAAGAGCATATGAAATTTGATACGTAATAGAATATGGCCTATTACCTGAAAGAGTTGATGCCCCGCTAGCCAAGTTGTGGCTAAGGGCTTTGAGAGTCTCTTATTGTAAACAATCTTTGTTTAATATAATTTACATTCATTAATGGCATTTTCTTTATCTTTCTTCATAATGTTATATTGTGATATACTATTGTTGTTTTGATAAAGACCTTGAATATACTATAGTGTAAGTAAGATGAGATAGTGAATAAAGAGAGATCACTATCATGAAACACATCTCATAGTCACTGTATATTCTAAACAGTTTCTAGTTAATTGAGTCGTCCGCAAATAAGGATAAGGATCGCTCGAGATCGAGACTAGCATTTGCGATGCCAAGTACCACGTTTCATTGGTATAAAACATAGAGATGTTCAAAGCATGCAAATTGATATTCATATGATGAATGATCGAACTACCGTATTCGGACTTTCCAAGTGGTTATTATTAATTGAGTGGATAAGTCCGCGGTTTTGGTTGTACACCATTAGTCCTTATTACTTGAAACATCATGGAGACTCTATATTCTAGTACTATACTTTGACTCGTTTACCGACTCTATGAGGGTCATCAGGTGTCGGGATTGGGTACAATTACGACACATATAGGAGTCGATGCTTTGTTGTCAAGGATTCACCACACGCTTGCGAGTGTGGATATCCTATGCGATCTGAGGAGATATTAGTGTGACAAATCTCTGGCCAGAGTACTCAATGTGATTTAGTTTACTTGGTTTCCTAGTAGCACATGCGATGTCACTATTTGATTTTCAAGATGCATTGCATAGTTATTGAATCTCGAACGACTCTCGATGTACCAATGGTTGTTGATTCGATCGGGATATATGGATGAAGGGACCGCACTGTACGCTAACCAAAACCTACTAGTTCTTGCAGGCACTATCAGTGATACCTAGGGAATCATGGGGCGATGTTGCTAGGTGCTCTTACCATGATTCGATGGGTAAGTCGGAAATTGTTGTTCCGAGTCACAAGGAGTTGTGAGCCCACGACTAGCTGTATCCCTGAACCATTGAGGGTCACACAAGTAATGGATTACTAATCCCCGTTGAGATAGTTAAATTTAAAGAGTTAAATTTAGCTAAAGAGAAGTTGGACTTCTTAACTAAAGGGAGTGGAATTTCCTAAAATGACATAGGGATGGACATTTTTGGAAATCACTGAATTCGGATTCAGAAAAATTATCTTGACTTTAAAAGGTGCAAAAATGGTTTCTATGCACATTGGTAAAATCAGTTTATCAATCGGAGTCATGATGAATTTTATATTAATTTCTATAATAACAGGCTTGGCTTGTTGGACTTAAGTCAAGGATTATGGGCCCAAAGGAGTTAGTGTCCTAATAGACATATAACTTAATCCAGTCTAGAAATTATATATATATATGTGCAATTTTTGAAAATCACAATAGATTTTCTAAGGGGTTTTTCGAAATTCACTTCTCCTTTTTGAGAGAGAATTCAGTCTGTGATTTTTGGAAAATTACATTCTGAATTGACAGATCAAATCTGTAAATCTCTTCGATAAACATCTGATTGATTTCTAGTGCAATCAATCAGAGTGATTTAGTTTTCTTTTCGTGGACCTAATTCAGGAGATTGATCGAGCGAGTCATCAGTTCCTGGAATTTACAACAAGAGCAGATTAATCTGTTGGTATCCATAATCAAGCCATAGCTTGAAGAGGTAAAATATTAATTGTTATTATTATTTTACATGTTGATTTTAATCGTTAGGATTTGATACCCATGATATGGAATTGTTTCATATAAGAAAATAAAAATTTTTAAACTTCCGCTGCTCCGGGTATCATATCACACTGATCTAAAAACGTGTTCCATCAGTGGTATCAAAGCCAGGTTGCTCTCAGATCAAACGATTAAAATTAATCGATTGCACAAAATTTTTAAGCCTCGGGTTTTTAGAAACAAAAACAAAATTTTTAAAAATAAATTTGAAGGGCAACACGGGCAGCGATGTGATCGTTGCCCAGGGCCGCGCTGGACGCTGCCCATGGGCAGCAACTTGATCGCTGCCCAAGGGCAGTGACGGGCTGCCAATGCTCGGGCCCCACGTAGGGGCGGGGCTGCCCGGGAACATCCCGGGCAGCCCGGAAAATTAAAAAATTATTTTTAAGAATTTTAAATTTTTGAAATTTTAGCTTTTGGTCCGATCGAAAATTGTTTTGATTGGTCCACGAGGCATCAGATCAAATTGTTTGAGTTCTATAATTTTTAAAATTGATTTTTGGATAAATTTTAATTTTTGAAAAATTTATAAATTTTATCCGTTAAATTAGATTTTATAAAATTAATTATTTTTGTACAATTGATGATAAGATATGATCTTATGAATATATTAGATAAAATTTGATTTTATCTTTTTAATTAAATTGCCATTGCATGTTATCCAATGATTTAATTATTGAATTAAATATTGGATAAAAGGATGATCGATTGCCATGACCAATATTATAGGTGTATGTTAGGTTGTTTACATTTGATTTTTATTTTTGTTGTTGGGTTTTATTAATGGGCTTAGTTTATAGCCCAATTTGATTTGTCATTTGTAATAAAAGTGGGCCTGGTTTATAGCCCGTTCCCACCTTTAAATATGTATCCCCTACTTGTCATCGAAATTTATTGTAAATTTATTAGACTTAGTGGGAGATAAATATTTGAAGGCAATGGTGGGCCCAGCAGACAATAAAGACCGAAGAAATGTAAATTGGAAGCTCAATATAATAGAATTGTATTGCATACTTGCATATCACCTAGGATTGGACTTAGACTCGTGATTGGCAACCATGGGTCGATTAGTTATTGGGGTCGATCATCCTTTATATAATATATGATATTATTGTTGTATGCATGTTTAGACTAAATTGCATGAATCCCGCAAGCATACAAATTATTTAAAGATGAGACAATTTTCAAAATTAAAATCCCTCATTTTAAATATGATTTAAAATTGATATCAAGATAAACAAAAGAGAATTTAAATATTGTTTAAATGTTCCTACCTTTCATCAACGATCAATGTATGAGATGCTACCCGCGGGCACGGTCCGGCTCATATTATTGGAGGGGCCCGTTCGTCGGAAAGCTGTACATTGGATCGGCACATGTTGTAAGTTGGATGGAACTCCCATGGGATTGGCTCATATTATTGGGGATCCACATGGCGACCGTCCATCACAACTTAATATTGATGGATCATCTTGACATGTCACAATAAACGACGTCATATTATTGGGCCCTTATTGGACACGAGATAAAATCATGGGGGTTGCTTTGGAAGCAATTGGGCTCTACCTTTTAAAAATTATGGTTGGCTAATATTATTCGGGACTATGATTTGTCAATTGGACTTCATGTTTCCACTAAGGAAACCAGTTTCTCGTTTTCACTAGAGGGTAGTGAAATCGTTAAAATAGTGAGAGTGAAATTCATAAAATAAAACTCGCCATATTTTATGTCTTAGTAAGTTAATTAAACAATCACTGATAATTGTCTGTTTCAACTCAGTATTTCATTATGATGAATTCGCGCAATCCACTATTCTCAATTCTCGAACAAAATAAACTGACTGGCGCAAACTATACGGAATGGTTCCATAAGTTAAAGATTGTTCTAAGTTCGGAAATGGTTTTCTACGTGTTAAAAAAGCCTCCTCCGAAAGAAGCCCCGGCTGATGTGAGTCCGGAAGAATTGGCCAAACTTGACAAATGGTGGGACCATGATGTCAAGGCCAAATGTTACATGCAGGCTTCGATGTCTGATGAACTTCAGAGGCGATTTGAGAATGCAGTAAAGGCTGCTGACATTCACGATACTCTCAAGGAACTTTTTGGAGCTCAGTCAAGATCGGAGAGGTATGCCACCGTCAAAGAGCTCATGACATGCCGCATGCGAGATGGAACTTCGGTCCGTGAGCATGGGGTACACATGATTGGGCTCATTGAAAAGTTGGTAACACTCGATTTGACATTGGAGCACGAATTGAATGCGGACTTGTTACTTCTTTCACTTCCTTCGTCGTTTGACGGTTTTGTGATGAACTTCAATATGAACAAGATATAGGCCACCCTTGAAGAGATGGTCAATATGCTTGTCACATATGAGGCCACATTAAAGAAGGATAAACCGGTATTTTTTGTTGGTTCCTCTTCTAAATCTAAGAAGGGGCCAAGTGAAAAGGGTAAGAAACATTCTGCCCCACCCAAGAAAACTGTGCCAAAGAAGAATAACAAAACAAAGGCTTTAAACGTGAACAGATCTGAAGGCGTTTGCCATCACTGCAAGAAATCCGGTCATTGGAAACGTAACTGGAAAGAATATCTCGAGCAGTTGCGAACTGCAAAGGGTATGTTTTACATTGAAATAAATGTTTCACTTAATACTACTTCTTGGGTATTGGATACCGGATGTGGATCTCACATTTGCAATGATTTGTAGGTGATGATAAGAAGTCGTAAGCTTAGGATGGGTGAGACCCAGCTAAGGCTCGGAAATGGTTCTAGAGTTGAAGCCAAAGCTGTGGGAGACGTTTATTTAGTTTTGCAGAACAATTTTAAGTTACTTTTGAGAGATGTTTTATTTGTGCCAGATTTGGTTAAAAACATTATTTCTGTTTCTATGCTTGATAGAGATGGTTTTTCTTGCAATTTTGTGAATGAGATTTGCAATATTTACAAGAATGAATGTTTGGTTGGATGTGGACAACTTGAAAACGATCTATATAACTTAAAATTAAAAGACGTACCAATTAATTATGTTGATAAACCGGCAACAACAAATAAAAGGAAAAACGATAGTCAAAACTCGGCAAACCCTTGGCATGCTAGGCTAGGTCATATTTCCTCAAGGAGGATGAACAAGCTAGTGGGAGAGGGCATGTTTGATATGTCTGATATTAACTCTATACCAACTTGTGAGTCCTGCCTAAAAGGAAAATTGACTAAAACTCATTTCAAAGGAAAACCTGAGCGTAATCAAAATCTGTTGGATTTGATCCATACAGATGTTTGCGGCCCATTTAGTATTGGTACTAAATTTGGTCACACCTACTTCATTACCTTTACTGATGATTATTCTAGGTACGAGTATTTATATTTGATGAAATATAAGTCTGAATCATTTGAAAAGTTCAAAGAATTCAAGGCTGAAGTAGAAAATAAACTAGGTAAAAGTATTAAAGCACTTCGATCAGATCGAGGTGGAGAATACTTAAGTACCGAGTTTTTGGGCTATCTAAAAGAGAATGAGATTCTCTCTCAGTGGACTCCTCCTATGACACCTCAGCTAAATGGTGTTTTGGAGCGTCGCAATCGAACATTGTTGGACATGGTTCGATCTATGATGAGCTTCACTGAGCTTCCACCTTCGTTTTGGGGCTATGCGCTTGAAACAGCGGTATTGTTGTTGAACAATGTCCACACAAAGCAGTGAACAAAACTCCATATGAATTATGGACTGGCAAAACTCCTAAGTATTCGTACTTAAGTATTTGGGGATGTCCTGCTTATGTGAAGCAGACAGTGAGAGATAAGTTGGATAGTCGATCCACCTTATGTTATTTTGTAGGGTATCCGAAGAATTCAATCGGATATTATTTCTATCATCCTACTGAAACAAAAGTGTTTGTTTCGAGAAATGCCACCTTCATGGAGAAGGAGCTCTTACTTGATAAGAAAGGCATGATGATGGAACTTGAAGAAATTCGAGAAGAACCCAAGATACAAAATAACGATCCCACACCTCAGGAACCATTAAACAACACGCCTCTTTCTAGAAGATCCGAGAGGACTTTTAGACCTCCTATTCGATATGGTTTACTTCTTGAAGGGGGATCAAAGTGAATCCGACATTGGATGTGATCCAAAAAACTTCAAGGAAGCAATTTCTGATGCGGATTCGAATTTATGGCTTGAAGCTATGCAATCGGAAATAGACTCGATGCATACAAACCAAGTTTGGTCTTTAGTAGATCCTCCCGATGGAATTGTTCCAATAGGGTGTAAATGGATATACAAGAGAAAACTTGGGCCTGATGGTAAGGTATTGACTAGGGGTGCAAACGAACCAAACCTGTTCGTGAGCTTTACGAAATCGCTCGATAAATATTTGATTCGTATTCAAGCTTATCGAACTCGAGCCGAATTCGAACATGTTCGAACTTTTTTTCGAGCCGAGCTCGAGCCGAAATTACTCTGTTCGATAGTTTGCGAATAGTTCGCGAGTCTTAATATTTAATTAATATAATATAATTATATAATAATATATATACATTTCGAGCTTTCGAACTATAATATCCGAATAGTTCACGAATAGGTTCGAATATTTCGAACCGAACTCGAACTCGAACTCGAACTTCATTTCGAGCCAAACTCGAGCCAAAATATTTGAAATTATCGAACTTCGAATCGAGCTCGAACTCGAATATACTCTTATCGAGCCGAATTCGAACCTTAAAATTTTACCATTATTCGGCTCGATTCGGTTCGTTTGCACCCCTAGTATTGACCTACAAGGTACGATTGGTGGCAAAAGGTTATACTCAAAGACAAGGTGTTGACTATGATGAAACATTTTCACCAGTCGCAATGTTCAAATCCATAAGAATCCTTATTGCCATAGCAGCTTGGTATGACTATGAGATATGACAAATGGATGTGAAGACTGCATTTATTAATGAAAATATTAAGGAAGAGATTTATATGATGCAGCCTGAGGGAATCACATCCATGGGAAGCGAGCATAAGGTATGCAAGCTTCAGAGATCAATTTATGGTCTCAAACAGGCATCAAGAAGTTGAAACCAGAAATTTGATGAAACAATAAAGGACTTTGGTTTCATCAAGAACCCGGAGGAACCATGCGTGTACAAGAAAGTAGTTAAGGATGCTGTGACATTCTTAGTGCTTTATGTTGATGACATTCTACTCATTGGGAATGATGTAGGGATGTTGCAGTCAACAAAGATATGGTTATCAGGTAGATTCTCGATGAAGAACTTAGGTGAGGCGTCCTATATTCTAGGAATACAGATCTATAGAGATAGATCTAAGAGAATGATAGGACTCATTCAAGCTACCTACATCGACACTATATTGAAGAGGTTCTCTATGGATGAGTCCAAGAGAGGACATCTACCTATGTGTCATGGAGTTTCTCTATCCAAGTCTATGTCTCCCAAGACTGACGAAGAGATAGAGAAAATGACACACATACCATATGCATCAACCATAGGTAGTATCATGTATGGGATGATATCTACCAGATCGGATGTAGCATTTGCTCTGAGTGTCACGAGCAGATATCAGGCCAATCCCGGTCAAATGCATTGGAAAGCTGTGAAGGATATTCTAAAGAACTTGAGAAGGACTAAGAATATATTCATGGTTTATGGGGGAAGAGAATTGAAATTGGAAGGCTATACCGACTCTAGCTTCCAAAGTGACGTGGATGACTCGAAGTCAACCTCTGGATTTGTATTCATGCTCAATGGCGGTGCTGTCTCTTGGAAGAGTTCCAAGCAGGACACCACAACGGATTCCACCACTGAGGCAGAATACATTGCAGCATCAGTTACTGCTAAAGAGGCCGTTTGGATGAGGAATTTCGTCCAAGAGTTGGGCGTAATTCCTGAAGCTGTTGGTCCAGTCAAGGTCTCATCAAAGATCCAAACACATACTGAGGAAATACCACATCATCCGGGAGATCGTGGAAAGAGGAGACATCACTGTCGAGAGAGTGGCCTCTGCAGACAATATCACTGATCCACTTACTAAGCCCTTGCCAGGACCATTGTTTGACAAACATCGCGAAGCAATGGGACTACGTAGTATGACTAGTTGGCTATAGGGCAAGTGGGAGATTGAAAGAGTTGATGCCCCGCTAGCCAAGTTGTGGCTAAGGGCTTTGAGAGTCTCTTATTGTAAACAATCTTTGTTTAATATAATTTACATTCATTAATGGCATTTTCTTTATCTTTCTTCATAATGTTATATTGTGATATACTATTGTTGTTTTGATAAAGACCTTGAATATACTATAGTGTAAGTAAGATGAGATAGTGAATAAAGAGAGATCACTATCATGAAACACATCTTATAGTCACTGTATATTCTAAACATTTCCTAGTCAATTGAGCCATCCGCAAATAAGGATAAGGATCTCTCGAGATCGAGACTAGCATTTGCGATGCCAAGTACCACGTTTCATTGGTATGGAACATAGAGATGTTCAAAGCATGCAAATGGATATTCATATGATGAATGATCGAACTACCCTATTCGGAACTTCCAAGTGGTTATTATTAATTGAGTGGATAAGTCCGCGGTTTTGGTTGTACACCATTAGTCCTTACTACTTGAAACATCATGGAGACTCTATATGCTAGTACTATACTTTGACTCGTTTACCGACTCTATGAGGGTCATCAGGTGTCGGGATTGGGTACAGTTACGACACATATAGGAGTCGATGCTTTGTTGTCAAGGATTCACCACACGCTTGCGAGTGTGGATATCCTATGCGATCTGAGGAGATATTAGTGTGACAAATCTCTGGCCAGAGTACTCGATGTGATTTAGGTTACTTGGTTTCTTAGTAGCACATGCGATGTCACTATTTGATCTTCAAGATGCATTGCATAGTTATCGAATCTCGAACGACTCTCGATGTACCAATGGTTGTTGATTCGATCGGGATATATGGATGAAGAGACCGTACTGTACGCTAACCAAAACCTACTGATTCTTGTAGGCACTATCAGTGATACCTAGGGAATCATGAGGCGATGTTGCTAGGCGCTCTTACCATGATTCGATGGGTAAGTCAAAAATTGTTGTTCCGAGTCACAAGGAGTTGTGAGCCAATGGCTAGCTGTATCCCTGAACCATTGAGGGTCACACAAGTAATGGATTACTAATCCCCGTTGAGATAGTTAAATTTAAAGAGTTAAATTTAGCGAAAGAGAAGTTGAACTTCTTAAAGGGAGTGAAATTTCCTAAAATGACATAGGGATGAGCATTTTTGAAAATCACTGAATTCGGATTCAAAAAAATTATCTTGACTTTAAAAGGTGCAGAAATGGTTTCTATGCACATTGGTAAAATCAGTTTATCAATCGGAGTCATGATGAATTTTATATTAATTTTTATAATAACAGACTTGGCTTGTTGGGCTTAAGTCATGGATTATGGGCCCTAAGGAGTTAGTGTCCTAATAGACATATAACTTAATCCAGTATAAAAATTATATATATATATATATGTGCAATTTTCGAAAATCACAATAGATTTTCTAAGGGGTTTTTCGAAATTCCCTTCTCCTTTTTGAGAGAGAATTCATTCTGTGATTTTTGGAAAATTACATTCTGAATTGACAGATCAAATATGTAAATCTCTTCGATAAACATCTGATTGATTTCTAGTGCAATCAATCAGAGGGTTTTAGTTTTCTGTTCGTGGACCTAATTCAGGAGATTGATCGAGCGAGTTATCTGTTCCTGGGATTTACAATAAGAGCAGATTAATCTGTTGGTGTCCATAATCAAGCCATAGCTTGAAGAGGTAAAATATTAATTGTTATTATTATTTTACATGTTGATTTTAATCGTTAGGATTTGATACCCATGATATGAAATTGTTTCATATAAGAAAATAAAAATTTTTAAACTTCCGCTGCTCCGGGTATCATATCACACTGATCTAAAAACGTGTTCCAACATTACCTTCCTTCATTAGTCTTTTTTCCTTGAAGTTTTGATGCAAAGTCAAGGCTCGACTAAAATCTCTATCAGCTAAATTGTAGGCTATTCTTGGATAAATAACTCCCACAATTTTTCCTGCACATAAATTTCCAGAGATAGTTCCTAGAACCGCATCTTGTATATTCCCCATTCTTTTATCGCATACTACGATATCTATGGGTGAATCTATTCCCTTTTTAAAAGTAGCCTTGATCATAATCTGGATTGCTCCAATATGAATCCAAGACATTGTCTTTGCTACTTCTGTTTTTAATTTCTGTAATTCTTCTCGAATTTCTTCAAAGGGAATTAACTGCATTTCAATTTGATTACTGGTTAATTCCATAAGGATCGCCATTTCCCTTCTGGATACCTTATACATCAAATTATGTCTTCTTTGTCTTAGCCCTAGGTTTCCTAAGACCCTTTCAACTTGTCCTGCCGAAAATCCTTGGTACTTCTGTAATGTTGGATTTTCTCTCATAATCCTTTGGACCATATTATGAGATATCGTGGTTTGACTAAAGAACCCAGCCAAACTTTCATGTGTTTCATGGCGAAACACTTCCTCTTTACTCTGATTCTGATTCTGATTCTGATTCATATTCAGAAACTTCTCGACTAAACAATATATCTTCTTCGTATATGCTTTCATCTAAGGGGATATCCTCAAATTGATATACTTGGACTAGATCTTAAAAGAAGATCGCATCATCCATATCTGGTGTTGCTTCAAAGAGTTTAACTCTTTTTTTCTCGTTTTCTGGACAATTTGTAGATATATGTCCTCTTGCTCCACATGTCCAGCAGTTGCAATCCTTGAAACTTTCACTTGCTCTTGTATGAGTTCTTCTGAAAGTTCTACTTGATGGTTTTATTCCCCTGCTTTGTGATGAGCCTGTTGCTGGGGATGTTCTTGTAGGTCCACTTCTTCTACCTGATCTATAGGATCTGACCTTTTGTTTGGACCAAAATGTTCTTGGTTTCCAAGAACTTTTCATTCTTTTATTATAGGGATTATTTCTGAATTTCTTCCTTTTAAATCCCCGTGATCTGTTTCCAATGATCGTTGGAAGATCATTTTCTCTACAACACAAAGGTGTACGCTTATCTATACCCCTTATTTTCTTGTAGTTCTTCTGTAATGCTGCCATATGGCACCATTCTGCTAATTTTCCTTTTAAAAAGGAGGCACGTCTTGCCAATGTATCAAGATTGCCTGGAACATATTCTTTAATCAGCATTTCTCTCCAGGGACTTGGCATTTTTGCAAAAAATAGCTGAATATCTATATTTTCCTCGACTCCCAAATTCCATCTGTATTTAGTGAATAACATAATGTATTCATCAACTAAGCAGATATCATGTAACTCGAGGATATAAAGAGCTTGAGTATATCTTCTCTTTTCTCTGTATCTTGATTATTGAAATAGTCTACCCCTATGAATTGTGCTTTAAATAGGGTGGCCATTCTTTCTCCAATCTCGCTGAGGGATTCTCCTTCTAAAATTGATTCCTTAGTTTCTTGCATAGTCATCTCCCATGCGATCTTAACAGATCCCATTAGACTCATTTCTAGAAGTTTAATGAATCCTTCTTTATTGAGATCTAATGTCCCTGCTGCTATTCTCATAGCTGACGTCCAATTATCTATAAGATCTTCTCTATTTTTAAAGTCCAAAACATCAAGGTTTAACATAACCCCGTAAGGATGTATTGGATCTAAAACAGTTTTTCCGTAAGGAGTTTGATGGAGTGGGATTTTACTCCTTCTCGATCTGGTTCCTGCTGGATGTGAATTTTTTCCAACCTGGAACTCACTATGTGGTTCTTCTGTTTTAACCACATATCTTGGGGGATTCCCTATGGGTTGTTCACCCTCAGGGGAATTCATTTTTAGATCTATTACTTTGAGATTCGCAAAAAAATCCGCAAGATCTTGTAGATCCTCGAGGTTTAATCTTTCTAAAGTAGTCATCAGATAGTGTTTTTCTCTGATACTGCTTTTATAAGATTAATCATCATTTCATCATTGGTGAAAGGTTTTTGGACCATTTTGGTTTTACCTTTCTGATGTAACAAAGGTTCGGTACCAAATGAGAGTGGTAACCTTCCTCCTGTATTTCCTTTTCTAGAACCCGAAGTGTGTTCTAGATTTATGATTTTATTTTGAAGATCCTTTAGGTTTCCAAGAATTTCTTCTTGTTTCTTAAGAATTTCTTCAATTTGCCGAGGTATTTCATACAGCTGATTACTGTAATATTGTACCGTCTTTTGAATTTCTCTAAGATCTTCGGAGAGTTTAGAGGAATCTGGGGTAATCTCTAAAAATTGAGAGTTAGAAATCATTTTTCTTTATCTCTTCAAAACTAAGAGCATTAATCACAACCTGTTGTAAGTAATCTATTGTGAATAGATTAACTTGTTTATAGGATTTCATATGAATAAAATCCTCTTGATTCAAACCTTCATTTGAAGTCATCTTTTAAAAAAAAAAATCTTCTCCTCAACAAAGAAAAGCATGAATTAACGAATAATATTATGTCTGAATAATTAACCTAAGGTTCTGATACCATTTTTACGGATAATTCTTTGTACCATGAATAAGCACAAAATCTTCAGATTTTAGCATAAAAGTCTTTAGATTTTAAGCATAAAAAAGCATAAATCTAGTACAAGAATTAAACAATTAAATATTCAAGTTTTGTGGTCCTAGGGAGCTATTGCAAAGAATCTTATGGGTAGGAGCTAGAGCAAAGTCAAGTTTGGGTTTGAGGATTTATCACCAATTTGCTCATTTAAGTTTTAGTCTAATATTTTTTATTGTCTTGCAATTTTGGTCTTTATTCTATGTACAGCTGAGGTGACGCTAGTTGCGCCATCAATGATTCCAATGCCACGTAAGTATTTTCATGGAAAATTACAATATTTTAAAATAAATTAATGGCCAAAAATGAAAAAAAGAAGAAAAATATACATGAATAAAACTCCATAACCTACAAATCATAATCGGGGAAAAAGTAACATAGAATTTGAGGAGAAAAAAAAAATTCCCTCATTTCTTGGCTAGTGATTGTAATTTGTGACTTTGGTTTGCAAATTGTTGCGCCCAGAAACAGGCAACAGTATGTGGTTGGCGGGAAACACAAGGGGGGAGGGCCGGGAGGCATTGTCAATTATAAGCACAGAAGTTGAAGACAGACCAATCTCCACTAGTATTTTTATGACCGTGTTTAATGTTATGTTAATACGTGTATTAATATAATACAACCATTTATTAGACAAATAAGTGTGTCAAATTGATATTGTTTTTTTTGGATATTATGAATATAAAACTATGTCTTAACAAACCAATACACTATAAATTAATTAGTGACAAATAATTGCGTATTTAATTTATTAGTTATTTATATTTTTGGAAAAGGGTGTATGACGGACTTATTATTGGAGTGGATTTGGTGTCTGGATTTGGACCGTGCCGTTCGGCGGTCGGTGGAATGGTACTCTGACAGCCTGTAATGTTAGCAACTGCCCAACTGCAGCTGCTTTGACCTAACCAATAATATACTGACACGTGTGTCGAGGCTCCCAGTTGCCCTTTTTTCTTCCTGCCATGCTGGCTGGCGCGCTTTTGCTCTATGCATGTAGTCTAATTATAATGATTATTATGTTTGTTATTAGAAAAAAGGAGGATCAAATGAAGATATATTTTTGTCCATAAAATTTGGAGTAAGAGTTATATTTCTGGGTTATAAACCAAGCAGAATACAAAAAGTTTAGAGCGAAATGTTGGAACTTTATAATATTGTATAAGTATAGTAAGGTAAAATGTAATGTATATAAATATAAAATGGCAGAACACATGACTTCTCATTCTCCATTTGGTTCTTGAAACAAGAGGAAATAAAACCACGAAAAAATATAAAGAAAAATGCAATACGGCGAGTGGAGCCCGAAATGGGAGGCGAAAGTCAAAGCAAAACAGAGGGTGTGGAATCACGTGAGATTCTGCCAGGCTGTGGTGGGTCCCATATTACGTGGAAGCCGTTGAAGTCATCCCCAAACTGGTTAATTTTATTAATGGCCAAAATTCACCTTTTGCGAATGCCCACAGCTCATCGCAGCCGTCGATTCCACCTGGGGACTCCAACCCAAAAACCCCCACAGCTGTAAGTCTGCAAACTAGTCAAAAAGCGGTGGCACCCCACTTGACGTTTTTTTTGGCTTTTCTCTTCAAATCCCATTTGTGATGACAGCTTTCTCTTCACTGTCATCTTTTTTTGAACTACTACCGATTATTTTCCCATTCAAACTATAATTGTGTATTGTCCCACACCACTATATATACTCTTCTACAAGGTAATTAATTAGGAGTATCCGATCAGTCAGAGGTTTATGGTATAATTATCTATAAACATTATTAATAGGGTGATGCTACATGTACACGGAAGGTTACACGTTGTGTTACATGTTACAATTGACATTACATAAATATCCTTGATGTATTTTGGAAAGAATTTTTTCAAATAAAGTGAAGGGATAATTTTGTAATTTTATATAAAATGTGTAACCCAATGTGTAATTTTCTATATACATGTAGCATTTTCCTTATTAATATTCACCGTAGAGTCACAACGACTATATAAACATACAGTTCGAATCTGTCTTTTTAACTAAGGAGTTTTAATCCGGGTTCAAAGAATAGTTTTTAACACTAAAAGCAAGTGAGATTTGAGGACCATTAATTAATTTGTTATCTTAATGTTGAAGGAACATCGTTCATTGTTGTACGGGCAGAGGACAATATCAGAAATTGCACCCCCAATTATTAAACCTTGAATGTAGACTAGCAGACAAATGAGTCTCCCCCCCTCCTTCCCCATTCAATGAACCTAAGTATTGGTTTAACCACACAGTTAATTTACTTTGTTATGTCAATTAAAAATTTCAAATTAATGTTTGTCTGCCCAGATTTGTCATTTTATCCGCTGGGACAAAACATAACCAGTTACGACAATATCTATCCGCAGGTACAAAATCCCAAATTTGTTTAGCAAATGAGTGACCTCATCCACTCGTTGGAATTTACATATATTCATTTCAATCTGCCTTATCTATAATATATATGTTATGATTATAATCATCCATTCATGACTCCATCAAATTAATATTTTTTTATAGAAAAAATAATATTATGTATACACATGATATATATATATAATACAAATTTGTTAAATCAATATATGATATATGCTATGCAGCTAGTATAATTTAGGTATGGATGAAACATGTAAATTATTAGAGCATATGATATAAATATAGACGAGGATCTCATAATTTGACATTGTATCTTCCTTAAGATCCACCCAAGATCATGTCTTTATATTAAAAAATAATTAATTGAAACTTTCGTGGATGTTGTTTCCAGCATCCACCACAAACTGACAAAACATTTTCACATTTTAAAAAGCTGAAATTTATGTACTAAATTGGCGTCATATTTAAATTCTTCTCACCGATCTGGAAAATATCCTCATATTTACATTCAAAAGAATAAGACACTGTTGTGTTCATCATATTACTAATATATGTATAACTCATTTCATCACATCCCACGTTATTCTCATCATATTATTTATTCATATATTAACTATTTATTTTACAGCAATCAAATCATTAATTATTTATCTTACATCAATCAAATCATTTAATTTAAATTACTATATTACCTTTTATAAATAATATAATTTTTATTTTATTTATTGTTAAAAGGACAAAATAGTCATTTAACATTTTTATATAAAATTTAATCAATCAAATCAAATAAATTATAATCTATTAATCAAATCCAATAATATTTTAACTATTATTTTTTATTACATTATATTACTAATCTATATATTACTTATATTATTATATCTCAAACCAAACGGTGTTTAATATGGATGCATTTAATCCGGCTCTCTGGTCACTAATAATAGTGTCTAGTGACACAGATCGAGGGACAATCGTTACGTGATAAATTAAACCAACACGATACGTATAGCCCACAGGGGCATAGACGAGTTGGTAAGGTCTGAGGTGACGTGAGAAGAAATTTTCCAGCGTTGCGGGTTCGATCCTCGTGTGGAGCATATTCCCTGCTGAAATATTGTGGTATGCTCTGGGGATTGGGCCATGTGCTCCCTCCTTCAGGTCCCTGGCGCTCGTGCACATCCCTCGATTTACCCTTCGCATGAGCCAATGGGCCCCTGACTCATGTGGAACGGGGTTTCCTTCAGGGTCAACCCTTTTTTTTTATTTTTTTATTTTTTTTTGAACACTATACGTATATATAATTTGTGTGTCTTATATTCCAGATTATAATTTTATTTTTTCCTCCATAATAATGATAATAATAATAATATAAACCTACTTTACAGAAGGCAGTTTCCACGAACTAACCTCCCGTATTCTACCCTTGGGCCTAAAATGCATGCATCCTCTTAATAAAATACTCGTAGATTGCCATCTATATAAACTCTTCCACACACTCTGTATTCTCCCACTTGTTCTACTCTCTGCTAGCTCAAGCATTCATTCATTCATTCAATCAACCAACAAAATAATCTCGAACATGGAGAGATTCAACAGGTGTTCGTCGACGAGTTCTTCTTCATCGGACTCGTCATCGGACTCATACGGGACCAAGAGTACTACTACTCTTCCAGACGGAGACAAGTCTGAGAGAATCAAAGGTCCATGGAGTGCGGAGGAAGACAAGATTTTGACCAGATTGGTGGAGCGCTACGGAGCCCGGAACTGGTCTTTGATCAGCAAATACATAAAGGGCCGGTCCGGAAAATCTTGCCGCCTGAGGTGGTGCAACCAGCTCAGCCCAGATGTGGAACACCGACCCTTTTCGCCGGTGGAGGATGAGACCATCTTGGCGGCGCACGACAAGTACGGGAACCGCTGGGCTACCATCGCGCGGCTGCTCCCTGGCCGGACCGACAATGCTGTTAAGAACCACTGGAACTCTACTTTGAAGAGGAGATATCTGCAGAAGCAGAAACAGAGCATGGATGAGGCCAAGGAAATCGACAACGCCGCCGGTTCTGCGAGCTACGATTTCGACGAGTATGATCCCATGACGGCGTTGTCGCTAGCGCCGCCCGGTATGGGCGCCGCCGCCGCCGGGATGGCGGAGAACAGGGCGGGGATGGAGGGTGTGCCGGTGGGGTTTTGGGATGTGATGAGGAATGTGATTGCTAGGGAGGTGAGGGAGTATGTTTCATCGTCTTTTCCTGACCATAATTCCTCAAGATTTCACCAATAATTAATATTCAACGTGTTGATTTAATTATGATCATAAATTGGAATTCCCGTTTTTATTCCCTTTTATTGGTTGATTATTTGTTAATTTTCTGTTAACATAATGTTTTGAATCGATAGTATTCATAAGTAATTTATCAGCTTATGAACGTTCTCTAGCTTGAAAACTTACAACTCCTTTTTAACTATCCACGTGCAAATCACAACGTGCGAGAATGTTCACACTAATATCTACCTGGGAACATTTATCTCGTACACATGCATACATCTTTTTAGTGGAACATATCAGTATTGAAGGCATGTATGTACCTTCACTTAATGAGTGATGGATTGTATATTGATAAACAAAATTGATTTCGTGTCAGGTTTGGGTTGATGGATTAATAGATTTAGAAGAAAAAAGAACTTTGATTTGAGTTAATGATTCGACGTACGAGTATTTGAAATCCATCATAATTACACTTTCAATAGTATATGTCGAGTGAATTTGAGATTTTTAGTTTAATTTTATTCATCCTAGAAAAAAAAAAATCAAAGTCCATTAAATCAAACTCCACCTCAAGTATATTTGAGATAAGGTTCCTAACTCATTCAAATTATTGATGAGATATTCGGAAAATAATTAAAAATTAATGGGGTCAATGTCTTTATAAAATGTTGATTATAATTTTTTTAAAAATGTAGCGATTAGCACACATATCCGTTTTATATATGATGTTATGCACACAAGAGTTAATTAAGGCTCTTAATATTTTTAAAACAACAAATCACAAATTATATAAAAAAATATCTAATTTCAAACGGGGACTTATAGCTTAAGTTTAATGTGAGGCGATTATTGGTGGTAGATGGGAGTGGGGCACCCGACACAATGTCGTTTCTAGGTAGAAAAAGGGCACGTTTAATTTCAAGGGGAATTTACGTACTTTATTCTTTATTATTATTAATATTATTAGTATCATGTCGGCATATGAAATCAAAGTATTCATAGATTCGGACATTAAACAAAGCCTACACCACATTCTAAACGTGTATGAGAAAACATGGACGGTGTTTTTCTTTTTCCGTGACCCTTCTGTACCTGATTTCAGTTTGTAATAGTATTTCCAAACAATGGAAAATTTTGTCTTTATAATTGAATTTAACCTAGAGTAGGTGTGTATAAGTTTGAGTCTGACTTTGAGATACATAGCTAAAAAAAATGAGCTTGGATGATCGATAAATAGAGAGTTCAATTCAAGTTTCAATCGAACTATTCAAATAGCGATTCGGGAGATGTTAAATTATATTTTTCGTACGTTTAAGATTTTTTTTTTGGTTGGTACTTTATTTGCAAATAAGATAACCTATATGTCTTGGATTTATAAATGTATTCAATCATTTTTACGCCAAGAGTACTATGTGGAATTTAAGTATAATTTTCTTTGTTTCAATTGAAACCAATCATCATGATGTAAAAAAAAGAGAATGTTATCGAGTGAATGAACCGAGATTGGGCCTGATAGTAGGCAATCGCTAGAGAAAAATGGCCCAATTTGTATTATTGGGCTCTGTTGGATACAAGACGCGCAACTTGGCCCAATGTAGATTTGATCAAATGACATAAGAACGAGCCCCACGAATCATATTATATGTATTCGAAGATTCTGAAAGAGATCGAAAACTCAGATGAAATCTGTTCCAAAGAACCCATTTTTCTGCTTAAAATGGCCGTGGGACAATCGTCAGCAAGAAAACAACACCCAAATTTCCAATAAAAGCAGCTGCTCTGCAGAACCCCCTTGGCTCTTCAATTCACTCAAAAATCTTGGCACCTTTGCCTTCAATTTAATCGATTCTGCCAACAATAAACCTTTTCGTTTGAGCACTGACATCAGCCAGAACAGAAAGGTTTTGAGCCCCGAGGAGCAAGGTGAGGCGGAACAGAGAGCGTTTGCCGCTGCTTTAGCAAGTGGAAAAAAGGCCACAGTTCTTGAGTTTTATTCACCGAAGTGTAGCCTTTGCAATTCCTTGCTCAATTTTGTGATTGAAGTTGAGAACAGGAATACTGATTGGCTTAATATTGTCATGGCTGATGCTGAAAATGATAAGTGGTTGCCCGAGGTAATAATCTTTGAAGTGTCAATGTCATGCCTTCAGATTCTTTACCGCTATTAGATATTAGGTGCAACTAAGGAACATGTCCTAGTGCGAATTAGCTTATACGGGGCAAATAGTTACGTTTTTAGGCACGGCCATCTCCCGCAGCATCTTGTTTTGCACCTCTAGAATGGGGCAACTGTTGCTTAGCCAAATATTGGGTGTTAGAGTTCAGTTCAACAGAAATGGAAATTCAGCTGCTTTTCTGATTACTTTGTAGCAAAAGGGATGCTTGTGTTAATGTATGCTAGAGTCCAAAACCAAGGAATCAAAGTGCTGATCACCAGAGGTGGAGCTGATTTAGGCACTATCTCCTCTAACTTTGATCCAGTATATACATTTGCAGTTTTTTATTAGTAGTTGCGTATTTGCATCTGAAATCTGTGGAATTGTTTTCTTTACTGTCTTGGTTTGAGAAGGTGAAGGTGATGCTGCCAACGAGATTGGCTGTTAACTTTTAAGTTGGTTAACCACATAAAACAGGGTGTTTCCTCTTCTACACCTAATTGGTTATACCTTGTGAAATCCTTCCAAAACGATGACAGCACTATCTTGAACAACCTTTTATGTCTCTCATAATGTTTGCCTATTCTATGGTGCACAAGGGAGTGCTGTGTCCTCGGCTAATTGTTTCTAAGATATGAAAAACAGATGTCCCTTTGCTTGAACATCCAGAACATGCAAAAGTAACTAAAGAAAGTTTTTTCAGTAGCCAAAATGAGGGTGCCAGGGTTATTTACCATCTGACTACTTATCATCAAGGGGTAACACATGATAATTAAAATTCTATGTCTCTTCTGGCCAAAACTTTTTATTTTCCGAGTGACTTGTTTAGGCTTGAGTTTTTAACTTCCTTTTTTTTTAAAATCAGGAACTATTGATTTATTAGTTGGTAAATAAAATCTCCGAGGTTCATTACCTGTGAATTTTTCTCGGTGCTGAGGACTTTTGGATGAATTTTGCTTAAATATACTCTCTTCTTAATTGAATTAAAATTTTGTCTTTTATTTTTTGAATCAACCTTTGCTCATCAAGAAATTTCTTCACTCTTGGTATTATGTAGTCTGTTTTTTTATTTTCTCGGTTGCTTAAATACTCTTTTGTGTTCTCTTCTTGCAGCTGCTCCACTATGACATCAAGTACGTTCCATGCTTTGTCTTACTAGATGAACATGGGAATGCACTTGCAAAAACTGGTGTCCCCAACAATAGATACCATGTGATTGCAGGTGTTTCCCATCTTCTCAAAATGAAACGCCCTCATCACAATCATTAGAAAGGAAGCCTTTTTATATCAGATTGGCATTGAACTGAAAGTTGAACTCAGGAAATACAAGAATTTGCTCTTGATGTCAGAAGATGGATGCTTCCTACATTCAGCTGCTGAATGAGTGTGAATCATCTCTATGTTCGTCCTCTACATTTGTTTCGTCTCTGAAAATTCTCAGCTATCGCTGCGTTCTCAACTTTCACCAACCTTCTGTTAAACTAGTATGGGAGTGAGAGAAGAATTGTTTTGTGTCACAGGACTCGTAGTTGCAGTTTATGTTGTTAGGCAGGGGCCAGGAGTTATATCAAATGTTCTCTTTACTGTTATTGAATGTGTTTATGCAGATATCACAGAATTTATATTGTTAGGCAGGGACCAGGGATATATCGAATGTTCTCTTTACTGTTGTTGAATGTGTTTATGCAGATATCACAGAATTCTGATACGGCTGCTAGACAATGAGGTGATAACTATAAAATTCTAATGATCAAATTTACAAACAATGTTCTCTGTTTGAGCAAATCAACTCATATATTACAATACATACTTGATTCAGTGTTTTATTGGCGTTGAGAAATTTTAACAAAGTTACGTCAGAAAGAATACATGCTGCTGCCTTCAATATCAGGGCAGCAACATTGTGAAAGCCTAAAATTTTTCACATCCAATGGAATTTCTATCAAATTTACAAGGGGGAACCTGAATATGATGATCAGGAAAACGGACTAATACTGAAAACGGCTGTTGATTGCAGCACTTATTGTTTTTTTCTTTCTGCCATTTTTGGTATTAGATGACTGAGGTTTCTCTTCCATGCACTGTTGATCCCAGCTTTAAAAACTGAATTATTTTGAATGCTTGAAGGGCTTGTAATATTTGAACCACGATTTAGGTCCGGTGAAGGTATACCAGAAAGGAGTTCAAGTGTTGAACGAGGAGACTGATGAGGTGTCACTCCAGTTTCTGAGGATTCGGTGACAGATTGTCGCTTTTTGTCACCTGAACTGTAATCAGATTTTAGTTAAAAAAAACCACGTTATTCAACTGTCTGTAAAACAAAAAGGACAGGATTAAATATACCAGTTAAGTGGCAGTTTCCCTTGCTGGATCATTGGAGTCGATGATGGCTGCACCACATCCTTGTTCCGTCTAGTCCAGCCACTTGGACTCTGTATTTCCTGGATGATACTATTTACTGTAAGATTTTGAATTTCAGACAAAATAGAGAAGTGGCAAAGGGAAATGTCAACAAGAAATTGCAATTTATTCAGGTTTTAAATGTACGATTTAGCTTGTGTGTGTGAATCTTACAGGGACTCTCATCCGTGATAATTCTTGAGGAAACCCTCCAGCATGATTCTGATCCTGGGAGCTTCTTAAGAAAGGATGCTCGAGCAGCTTAACAGCCGATGGTCGATCTTCAGGTTTTCTCTGAAAACACCATTGCAGGAAATCCTTCCCTTCTGCAGACAATGTTTCAGGTATGGGTGGTGCTCTGTTCAATACATTGAACATTGCTTGTACCTACCATCAAAACGAATGTCACAACTCAACACTCGAATATACAAAACCTTAGCTTCAACAGCATATTTAAAGGATCACAATTAGTGATCCACAACATGAAGCATTGTTTTTGGCTCAAGATCGCATTCACGGCATTGAATATCAAAACTTGTTTGATATCGCTTGTCATGATTCCGCGTTGACTCCACAGAAAATCGTGGAGTAAAAAATAATTATGGGAAAATTTCCAGTTTAATAAACTAGTACTCTGGGTTACCGGGTCAGCATCGATAGTGCCATATATATCTTCAGATAATGGATGGAATTAAGATGCATTTGTGGATTGTCGACAGATAAGTAAAACCATCCAGTTTAGGCTAGGTGACATACGCTTAGCAGTATTTGTATGATTCCACATTTGTTTTATAAGAAATTGTGCAGTGACCTATAATTTGGGAGGCTTTTCGCACCTAGGCAAAAATGTGGATTTGAGTTCTACTCTTGGGTTTATGGCCTATTAGTTTCTTACGTGCAGATCTGGGTGATTCAACTACTTACACCATTATGTTCACTCCAAGGAGGTTTTCCTGTCAGCATCTCAATGACTGTACAACCAATGCTCCATATGTCGACTCCATAGGCCAGTTCCGGATGAGCATCCTTTCGCATGACAGCCTGTAGTACCTGTGAGACACAGTTCGTCAAGTGTTTGGAAATTTAGGTCAGCAAAAAGGCAGTGAGCGTATCCGAATGGGAAATGAGATACCTCTGGAGCCATCCAATGTGGGGTACCCTTCAATGAAAGTTCTATATGATGCCCTGTAAGCTAGAAGAACAAACAAGAGCGAAAACATGTCAGTAAATTCATTTAGAAGCTTGAAAACAACATGAGTTATAAGTTACGAAAGCTCACATGTTTTGCTAATCCAAAATCAGCAAGCTTGACGACACCAGATGCATCCACAAGTAAGTTTGCCCCCTTAATGTCCCTGTTTTAGTCATATAGAAACTTCAAGATTATTCTAAAGACATTATGTCAATAATCAGAACCATTTTTGCTCAAGTCCTAAACTGACTGTCACCTGTGTATCGTCTTTGTGCCATGCAAGTAAGCCAACCCTGAAAGAATGTGACGGGTGAAATTGCGAACAATACATTCAGTCATAGCCCCACAATGTTCACGAACATATTTGTTAATTGATCCAGGGTGAACGTACTCCAAATATATGCACAATCGATCATCAATCTACAGAAATTACATCTTCTGGGTCAATTTGTTTGTTATCAGTAACTATAGTCTATAGACATCAAGGAACCGATATTTGCTTACAGTCTCGGATCCAAAGTATTGGACTATGTTCGGATGCTTCAACTCCTTTAGAAATTTGATCTCCTGATTCCGAGAAACAGATTAGATAATATATAAAATATGTCCTATAATATGTATAATAGTAAGAGGATGATCTCAAGAACCTGCTCCAACTGCTTCACACATTCTGCACATTTAGGGTCATCTGGAACAATCTCAACTTCTTTCACTGCACATGTCGCGCCAGTTTCACTATGGAAACAAAGCCAAACAAACTTAAATCAACTGAAACAAAATACCACAGTTAGACAAACCCATTTATATTTTTTACTCGTACCAGTGAGTTGCAACATAAACACTCCCATATGTCCCCCGTCCTATTAGTCGTCCCCTCTGCCATGGCCCTTTACCTGACAAGCTATCTGATTTGTTCATGCTATGTCGAGTAGAAGGTGATGGCCTTGATATTGCTGGTGGACGAGGCAAAGGATGAACATTGGCATTATTATGTGAATGAATTAGAATACTCTCACGACTTCTCAAGTTCTCAGCTTCAGACGAGCTTCGGAATGGAGAGTGGTCGGGGGTTGCAGATATTCTGTCGGAAGTGGAAGCCTCTAATTCTAAAGCTGATGTGACATGAAACGAGGGGTTGAAAAGATCCACTGTTTTATATCTTTGTGGGCTCAATATGGGACTAGAGTAACCGCTGCTCGGAGCACTTCTTGCAGGGAAATGTATTTGGACGTCTTTTTGTGCTGTATCGACATTTAGGTGTTGAGGCAACCCTCTTCGGCTTCGACGGTAAGTTGGATAAACGTATGATCTTACGGCAATATCATCTGTGGTTTTTCCCAGATTTCGATGCAAATTATTTCTGCATGATGAACACTGAATAATTTATGTTTCTTTCTAATTTTTGAAATTTTAAGGCTTAACAGCTGCTTGAGAACTCGAAATTATGAAAATTCACTCTTCATTTTCTCCCCTATGCATGTACCAATTATACCTTCAAGCTTTATTCTTTCTTACAGGCATGGGATCTACTACAGTCCCCTCTCAAAGTACCTTGCTTCCTTGGCCTTTGATTGGGAACAAATGGTATGATAATTGATATTCTCACCAAACTCAAATCAAGATTTAATTCCTTGTTTGTAGTGTTTCTTTTAGTAAAATTGATATTTATCTGAAGCTCTAAATAGCTAAAAATCATGATAGTTTTCACCATTCTCTCAAGCTCCAAATCAAGACTCAAATTTAAATAATAACAACAGCAATGTTTGTGCTAGTAAAATCAGCATCTAAATATCTGTTAACGAGACTCTATCCAAATCATTCATCCAAGGGTGTTTACATCTCAATATATATATATAATTAATATTACAGTGGTCATGCAATCCAATCAAATATTAATCAAAATCATTAACACAAAAAGTCAAACCTGGCAGCTGAAGAGCCATGCAAACTGTCATTCTGCTTAGACGGAAAAGTCACTCCAGGAAGGGGAAGGGGAAGCGGTTGCGGGACAGCGGAGTTGGACCAGTGACCGCCGCACGTCTGTGGCACGGACACTGAATCAGGAGAAACAGGCCACGACCGAGAGCCATCAAGACTGCTCCTCCCCAGACGAACTTCGTCATCCGTCAAATATCTCAATTTGCTTTGCCGGCTCAGCTTCTTCTTACTCTGATCACAACTCCTCGAGTTCATGAAGATATCATTTGAGCTTTTGCTCTTGCTCTTCAATGACGGATTTGAGGGAGAAGAAGATGATGATGATGAAGTAGAGGATGAAAATGCACTCCAAAGAGAAGGCATGGTTACACAGGATTTGAATCTTTAATTTCTTGAATTTTTATACAAAGTCTAAAAGAGCCACGTCCCATAGGATAGATGGGGAAGGGAGAAAAACATGGTCAAACTCTATATCCTTCATTCTTCATATGAATAGTGCCTCTGCTTCACATTAAGTAAACATTTGGAGTCAAAAACACGCACAGAGTTTTGTAAATTCTTTCTTAAGCCCAAATAAATAAATATTTGGGGCAAATGAGAGTCAATGGTGACGATTATGAAAAAATGGTGTGTTCTTTTAATGAAATTTCGTTGGAGAGGCTGAGGTTGACAAAACATTGCCGTGTGGGACTTGCCAGTTGTACGCAAAACGTACTATAAAAAAAAATCATATAATCCAATATAAATTATGAAAGAGGATAAAATTCAATAAACTTATTAATATTTATTTATTGAATACTACAATTACTTATTCTCCAAGGCAGTAATTATTTTGGCGAATTAATGTGATATAATAATATCTGTTTAAGAAAATCTTACATAACTCTATGGTACTGTCTATGAGTGCAAAAATATATCATTTGTCAATTTATAAATAAATACGCGCGCTCGCACACGCATATATATCATATTTTCTTAAAATATGATTTTCACTTAATTATTTTTTTAAATTATCAAATTTAATTAGATTTCGTCTCCAGTTGTTCTTATAATAATATCTAAAAGTCGTGAAATTGATTTCTCAAATTTTAAGACGAAACTACGAAATATGTATTGTTGTCGTCTTGTTTTTGTGTTTAATTCTAATTATATGTCACACTCCAAAGCAACTTGAATTGATTAATGAACTGTCTTTAGTTATTTCATTTGTATGTATCTAGTTATTTTACGTACAAATAAAATTAGATAGTAGTACATTTTACTCTCCCTTTTTTTTAAAAAAAAATGTTTTGGTTGGTTCATAATTATACCCGATGTTTCATAATTTTAATTTTATTAATTAGTCAAAATAAAACATAAATATGAATTTTAAGTTGATTAAAATTATATTATTTCATTCATAAATTTACTCTATTATAATAATTTATATGGTATATGATTAAAAATATTTGAGATTATTAATTTCTAAATCTAAAAGGTATATTTTGTCCTATACACAATCCAAATTTCATCCATCGGCTAAAAGAGGGGAAAAAAAGAAGAAGAAATTTAGAGAAGCTTCTTCTTGATGATGGTGATTATTTATTATTATTTCAAAATAAAAATTGGATTGCACCGGTCATCAAACGTAATGTCTGACTTGTTAAACTAAACTATACACGTTGATATATAAAATATATTTTATATACACAGCGGTCTTATATATCTAAATTATTATTTAAAAATTGCCCATCTTTCAAAATCTACATTAAGTAATTAATTTGCAACTCAGTCTAAATCGTGTGGTCTACGTACAGACTTTAAGCCAATTCAAAGTGCGTGTAAGCTGGAAAACAAACGAGTTTATTTAGGTTTTGGATTTGATTTTTGTGCTGAATCAAGTGAACTTCATGTGACATTAACATGATCAATGGTTCTGCAATACATAACACCAGAGTGGTATGAGTATCTTTCCACGTTTAATTGGTTACTTTGTCAACAATACACACATATGGCCAATCATACATCTTTTTGTTATTTTTTAACATATAAAACGCGATTCAGTGGTATGGAATATTCACATGTTTTTTCTTAAAAAAAATAAAAAAATAAAAAAATATTAACATGTTTTAGAGTTTTATTTGTACAAGTATTCTCGTGCACGCACGCACGTGTGTTTATTTTAAGAAAAAAAAAATGCATTTAATTTTACAAATAAATGATATTTTCATAAATATAAAGACATTAAAGTCACAAAGTTGATTTCATTTTAGCAAATAAAAAAAACATCTAATTACTAAGAAAATATAAGGTCATATAAAACAACTAATTCCTATTAATTTTAATTTTTTTTGAATTAAATTGTGATATAATCGTAATTTTATCTCAAATTTCATCGATTAATTAAAAATTAATTAATTAAAAGATAGTTATTATAATATCTATCTATACTATTTATTATGGAAGAAGACCATATCATGGTCTCTTGGTATAGTCAATAATAAAAAAAATAATTAAAAAACTCAAACTTAAAACATGGAAAAAAGCACTAATATTAAAACTACCCACTCACATTAGCATAACAACCACATAATACTCTCCTACATAAAACTACTTTCTTTCACATTTTAGTTGACAATTTACATCAATATCCAATTTACATCAATATCGAAAATAACTGGTTTATTTTTCAGTTTGCTTATTCATTATGTTTTTTATATGACGATCACACATTACGAGATAATACATTTAATTTATGTTTTTCACACGCATCGCGTGTGCTTTGACGCTAGTAATATAATAAGTATGATAGTTACTTGTTTGACGAAAATCTTATGGTGTTACCGCGGTAGATAATAATAATAGTAATGATGTCCTAAGGGGATGTTTAAGTTGGGCAGAGTCAGCCCTGGGGTAGGCTATCAGGGCTTCTGCCCAGGGCTAAAAAATTTTGAAAAAAAATTAAGGTCCAAAATTCTAAGAATATATATATAACAAATAAAATAATTCTAAAAAAGTCCATTACTCTTAAAATGTATATCTTCAAAATCTTTTTTGTCGATCAAAATCTCACTCTATACCTATCAAAAAAAAAAATAACTCCGTGGTGAGGAGAAAAACTCTTGCGACACTTAAGTTTATATATTTACAATCTCACGAGAAACCCTTTCTTCTTATTAGTTCAGGTTTGTTAATTTTTTATTATTTTTATTTAGTGCTTTGTGGAGTAATCATTTTTTCAAATCTATTTTGTACTTTAATTAATTTCTTAGATATAAATTTGAGTGATTCTTTTTTATGGTTTGATTAAATTGTTGTGTATTTTATGAATTTTGAGGAAAAATTTTTGTTCTTTAATTAACAAAATCTTATTTACAGATCACAATAACTCAAGATAAAGTAAATGGATTAGCAATTTTATGCATTACAAAGAATATTTTGGAAAACATAATAGTAACGATGATGATGATGGAAAGGCGTGTTGAGGAATTGTGGGGGAAAATAAAGCACGAGCTGTGTACATTGTTTGTTACTAATGTTCTCATGTTAATGATTTAAATTAATATTTCAACAAACGTGGCAGTAGGATTGAGTCATGGGAACAGAAGTTGGTGAAGACATTGACGAAGCTGGGGAATGCATGCATTTAGGCATAATAATTGATTTGAAAATTATTTCTTCCCTTTATATTCTAAAATCTTATTTGTATATTTAATTACTCCCCAAATCACATGACGAAAATAATTAATCAAACATTGATTTCTTTTAAACATCAAGATGGTAAGACGAGCTAGCTAGCTAGGTGTATTTGTACTCCCGTTTGTTGTTTTCCAGAATAAGCTCGATAAGTTCGATAACCATGACAAAAGTTTAATGAAAATCGATCATCGAACTACAAAATAACATTCATCCTTTTTACGTATCTTCCCTAAGAGGAAGCCGAGAGTATTTGCAAGGACAACCATTCGACTAAATGAGATGGAAGAACTTATTTAATTTTCAACTACAAAAAGTGCATGTTACCTTTGTTTTTTTAACAATGAAATATATCTATGATATAATTTAATTCGTAAAAATGATATAATTTTTTATATATATATTTTTTAATTTCAATTACCAAAAGACTTATTTGTCTTTCTGTGAAAAGAAGATGATCACATCTGTGTTTTATGTTGAGAACAATTGGAAAATGCGTACCAAGTCAAGTTCATTACATTTTTTTATTATTATTTTTTCTGAAATGACCGTGCTATGCTTTGGCCACATTCTTAATGACAATGGATCCCATTTGCATTGCATAACAATTTTGGCTTTCCTGAAGAATCTCTTTGACAAAATAACTCACCAAAAGGAAATACAAGTTCAACACATCACTAGGCATTACAACTTTATCATATGCAAATCAGAAGAGCACAGAAACGTGATATCAAGCATAAAAACAACTGGCACAACATATATGCGTTACTCTTGCAAATGCAACGGATCAAGCTCCTAGTAAAAGTTAGGAAGAAATCATTGTGCATGCTCATCAGCAAACTCGTAACCAAAAGAAAGTTCGACAGAACATATATAGCTTTGTGTGTACCCTCTTCCATGTTTTTATTAACCAGCTAAAGGATTCGCAACTTGCCCGGTGAACAACACCACTCCCGTCATATCTTCGCGTATGACAAACAAGAACGGATGGTCTGCCACAAAGTCCAACTTCTCGTTAATCATCGCCGCCCGTAGTGTAACAACAGCAGCAGTAGCGGCTGCAGCTTCTGTACCTTCCTCATTTACCTCGATAAATGACTTGTGGAAAATGTTTGAAACATAAAGATTTTGGCTAACGGTGGAATCCACCATCTCGGTGAGACCACCACCGGTGAAGGGCAAAACGAGCCCTTGTCCTTTGAAAACTTCAGATGCCTCGAAACCAAAATCTATTTTGAATTTAGGAATGCGGAAATCACCAACTTCTACTCGTTGATATGGGAGGTGACGCTCTAAGAATCCAGATGTGGAGCCAAATTTCTCTAACAAAGTGGGAAGCCCATCTTTGGCATCCGGAAGAAAGAAGTACATCGTGAATTTACGTTTATCTTCACCTTGTTTATATGATAGCGCCAAAACTTTAAAACCATCAAACTCGCGTACATATTGCTTCTTCTTGCTGGTCATGAATGGAACCTGAACTGAGCTGCCATTTAAGAGGAAAAACTCGTCCTCTTTTGTGCTTGATGCATCAAATTTTTCATTCCAGGCTCCTTTAAAGTACACTGCATTTGTGAAAATGAGTCTTGTAGAGGCATCAACTGAACCGGGTGGAAGAATTTCCTTAATCAGCCCGTTTGTTTCCTTACCAGCCCATGTATTCACCTCGTTTGTTACCTCGACAGCCTTCAGAAATTTCAAGGACCAACAAAAGTGACGATTAGCAAATACCGAAAATCAATTTCTTCAAACTATAAACAACAAAACTATCTTCAAACTATAAACAACAAAACTATATCATAAAATACTCGAAATTTGATTTCTCTGCGCTGCATCTGGGCCCAACACTGCACATATGCATCACTTTTTAATCTATACATGTCTGGTAGAATTCAACCAGCTAGTGGACAACAAAGATAAACCAAGAAGGCAACGGGCTTGGAATTGCATACTTAATCATGAAACAATTAAATTTTAGTTAGAAAATATATAGCTTAAGATTTAGCTCTATGAACAAGATTCACTAATGGGCAGAAACCTGAATGTTGTGAATGGAAAGCAAAAAAAATAGTAAACACGCTATATAAAAGTGGACCTCCAAAATGTGCTAAGTGAACCCAAAAAATTAAGATTTTGTCATTTAGTTCATATGCATACATTCAACAGAAACTCAAGCAACTTTGATCAGCAAAGTTTGGTGATTATTTGAGACTCTTCATCCAACCCCAAGGAACTGTAACTCTTTGTTCTCAACACTTGTACAACGACACAGCAGAGTCATGAAACAAAAGCCTAAGTAATAATTCTTGTAGCAAAGACAGTTTTCGAACAACCAGCATTGAGTTGTTAGGCTAGGAGTTATCTTGCCCTCTGCCTAGTTATGATCATAGAACTATGAAGTGAGAAAAACAATAAATGTGTTTTCAAATGCCAGTTTCGAACCCTGCTTTGCTTAAAAAGAAAAACTAAGAATCAGGAATCCTTGAGGACATGGAATGTGGCCAGCAAAGCACATAAATGAGTGATCCCTGTCACAGCAGTGTTCTGCATTAAATTACACAGTTATTCTTCAAATCCTACGTCGAAAATTTATACCATGGAATCTTCACTTGTTCATATAAAAATTTTAGTTCAATAACAAAGTCCAAAAGTAGGATATTATTTGATTAGTTAATATCAATTGTATCATACATACTACGGCCTGGATTTATAAATATACCGCAAATTTCATATTTCATTCCTATGTTCAAAAAAATCCACCACCATTTCCAAACAAATTAACCTGAAAATATGTGCATGGTCGAAATCAAATCTAAATATCTAGTGCATCGCAAAGTCAAACAAATGGCTCCTAGAATCTGGATTTCAGCACACAGATTAGGAACATATAAAATGATCATATAAATTCTTGATCGAGCCTTCTCACATTATTTACCTAAAGCTGTCAAAAAATGAAGGCAAAACATCAAATGACAAAGTAAGTGTTCGATTAAAAAAGAGCATTTCAGTTTTCCCGCAATCACTGATACTCAAGAAACCAGGAAAAGGTCTGTCCAATACCAAATTCCTGATTAAAAACTGACAAATAAAAAAAAAATTGTACCTGGATGCACCAACCAAAGATAATAGAGAAACCGCATTGACGAAAATTACAAAAACAATTTCCAACTACTATTATAAACAAAAGAAGTAGCTTGATTTTACAGTTACAGAAATCCAAAGAAACCAACCTTGGTCTGGAAATCAACTTGGCTAGAAGCAGCCTTGTAAACATTATCCACAATTTTCTTGAAATCGGGCTTAAAGTTAAGGCTTTGATCAACCCATACCCCGTTAGCGAAAGACAAGAGGGGCCCACCAAGCGGCCCAGCGTCGGCGAACAGAAGACTCACAAGCTGCGAGGAAAGGGAATTCAGGTCATCCGCTGATTTGGTCTTGAGAAATCCCAGTAACTGATCTCTGGTCTCGCCATTCGACCCGGCGGTAATCAAACCCAGAACCACATGAATCGACAGTGGGGAGAACACAAGATTGGCGTCCTTGGCTTCGGTCTTGATGACGTGCTTCGCCAGGGACAAGGAAACGTCGGTTTGGTTGAGGATTGATTCTCGCAGATCCATTGAAGCAAGAAAATGAAGACACTCGAACTTGGATTTCTTGAATGCTAAGTGGCTGTTGATCAACACAGACAGCGAAATGGAGTTTGGAATCAAGGGAAACTTCCTTCTCATTTCGTATATAAAGAAGAAGAAGCTATTAAACAAATTATTATTATAATATTATTCAGTTCGTGCTAATGTGGAAGTAGATCCAAACCTAAACTAGGGATTGGATTCATCACACGTACTCGTTTTTTTTTTTTTTTTAGAAAAAAGAATTCACACGTACTCTTCTAAATTGATTGATAATAATTAGGGATGATTTTTCAGTATATCATAACAAAAATATCGGTATGAAAAAAATTTATACCGGTATTGATATCGAAATTTCGAAATTTTGGGATAAAAAAAATCATATTGATACCGTACAGATATCGAAAAAAAATCGATATACCGAAAAAATGTCTTTATATCGACAAAATTTTGATATGATAAAAATATAATTTGGTATTTTTGCACATTGTCACCCTAATAATAATAAAATAGTAAATGCAAAAATAATTGACCAAATTTTTTTTTTTTTTGGGAAAATGTTTTTTTTTATGTATATTTGTGTTGGGATAAAATAATTGTTGTAGAGCGGTCAAAGTTCAAACCATGACGCTCGGGCTACTTTACGGTTTAAAAGATTTGAGTTGTACCATTACAACTAGCTATAACTTTTGCTAAAGCAGCAAGCGCTCGGTCCTACAATTAGTATCAGAGTCAAGATCTTGGGTTCGATTCCCATTGATTGCAAAAAGTTCAATTATTGGAAAAGATATTGTTGAGATGCAATAATTGTCTTTGTTGGTAGAGCGATCGAACCATTACGCTTGGGGTGCTGTGCGGTTTAAAATATTTGAGTTTCACGCATAATTACCTGTGCGATTTAAAAGATTTGAGTTGCACGCATCATTACCACCAGCTATAGCTTTTGAAAAATTGGCAAGCGTTCGGTCCTACAATTTGTAATTTAAATACACTTAAATATATTTGAAAAAGTTAATTTAAAGTGGCAAGCGTTCGGTTCTACAATTTATAATTTGAATACACTTAAATATATTTGAAAAAAATTAATTTTAAAAAAAATGAAGTTTTATCATAAAGATTCTTGGTAATTCTCTTATGCTATTGTGTACTAGTATTTCATTCATGCCATACACGAATTATTAACATTTTAATAATTATTTAAAAATATTGATATAATTTAATAAATATATTTAAACTTTAAATATTATTGCAAAAAATTATTATATAAAAATGTTTAGGTTATCTGGGACAATGATTAAATGAGACTAACAACTTTGTGTCAAATCGACTTTTTTTTTTATACTGACTTGATGACTCTTGCTGATAAAAATAAAAAGAATAAAAATAGATATCTAAAAAAATATTATTATTTTTCTATCAGGATTTTTTAAAAGAAATAAATATTTTTCAAAAAATCAATTTTTTGTTATTTAGTAGATGAAAAAATATAGGTTATAAATTTTACTTATTTTTTAGAATATGTTAAAAAAATTATATCAAAGTTCTAATTAAGATACATATAATAACGATTTAAAAAAATCAATATACCAAATATTCATGATGATAATTTTAAAAATATAAAAAATATTTATACTCATTTAATATTAATATATAATAAAGAGTAGTGATGACTAATTATATACAAAAGTAAAATACAAAACTCAAAATCATAATAGAAATAAAATAAAACGATAAATCAATGTAGTGATTTAAATGTAGCTTATATTTTTCAGGTGGGTCGAACATAACATCGGTTATGTTAACATCCTATCAAAATTTGGACCAAAAATTTGTATATTATCATACATGATTACGTCTCTTGTGAGACAGTCTAACAGATCTTTATTCATGAGACGGGTCAACCTTGACAAGAGGTGTCAATTCGGGTGGATTCGGATCAGGTTGATGAAAAAATTATTTAAAAATTTCTCAATCCGAACCGGACCCCAACCCGAAACAACCCAAGAGTGGCCAACCCGAACTCAAACCCGACTAAGCCGATCAACTCGAACTAACCCGATTTTAATTTTTATATTATATATTTTTTTAACAAAATAATTAAATAAAAATTCAAAACACACAATAATAATATTTAATTTAATCGCATGATAACAAAATCTAAGCTTATATATAATTTAAATTTGAAAGTCTTATTGTTTAAAATTTAAAATATATTTACTACAAAAAATCAAAAAAATATTTTAAAAAATCGAAATTGTAAAAAATAAAAATTAAACTACGAAAATCTATTATATCAATATACAATATTTTTTTTTTTCAAATATACAACATATAAAAATATAGCAAATTTTATATATAAAAAAAATAATAAAAAGTTTCGGGTCATCTCGGGTCAACTCGAGTTGACCATAATCTAGGTTAGCTTTCGGGTCAACCCGAACCCAAAAACCCCAACCCTAACCTGATATTTTTTTTAGTATACTCGTGTCGGTTTGACGGATTGAGTTGATTTTTGACACCCCTAACCTTGACCATATTTACAATAAAAATGAATATTTTTAGCATAAAAAAGCAATAATTTTTCATGGATGACCCAAATAGAATACCGTCTTATAAAATTGACTCGTGAAACCATCTCAATAGAGTTTTTTGATCATATATACTATTTATGAAAATTTCACATATATATGATATGAATCTAGAAGGCGCTCAAAGATTCATATTGTTCCAAGATTTGCTTCATGATTTACATTCGAGAGTTGAAGGGTTTGGAATTCATGACAATCAAGTTGGAGTACTTGAAGATCACTTTGAAGGATGCTACAATGTTACTGAAGTCCAAAGAAGTCAAGAGAGTGGAGAAAATGTCAAGAAGAACATAAAAATAGGTGACACAACCCGAGACGCATGCGCGCCCGCGTCATGTTCTCGTGCGCCCGCGCCTGTTTGACAGAACGTTATGCGCACCCGCGCCAATCCCACGCGCGCCCGCGCGTCGATCCAGAGAGCCATGCGCGCCCGCGCCTCGGAGTTTTACACACAGTTCAGCATATTTGTGTGTGTGCGAGACTTTTTGATATTTTTGGCATTATTTTCTTAATTTAAGTCTTTTATATAGGAAACTTTTAGGAAGATATTATCATATCTTTAGATATATTTTTTTGAATTATTTCGCGATATCTTTTATTATTTGTAGTTGTATTATAAATACAACAAAAACATTCATAATTAAAATAGAATTCAGATTTTGATATTTATCAATTAAAATTCTCTCTAGAATTTTATTAAGCTTTTGCTTACTCAAAAATCAAACTTATCAAAGTTTTCAACTTTGTGGCGTTTGTCGATTGATTATCCTCGTGGGTTGTCAGAAAAAGGTTTTCTGAAGGTCCCGTTGTGATCAATTGTTTTTCTCTTCGTGATTGTTTGTTGCTAGTTTCAAGTAAACTAGAGGTAAATAATCCAAAACCTTTACTTGTTTTCAAGATTGGGCAATTTCTTGATTTCTTTTGTTATTGAATTGAGGGTACGATTTTAATATAGTCGTGTTTGCCTTTCATACATTAAGAATTCATATCATTTGGTATCAAAGCCAAGGTTTTGAATCAAGTAAGTATCTTATCTTCATCTGTTCTTCGTGTTCTTCGTGTTCGTCATTCGTCATCCTTCGTTCTTCGTTCTTCATCTATCTTATATCAAATTTCTATGTCTTTACTTTCAAACTTGTTATCCAAGTCTCGTGTCTTGTGCTACAAGTTATAATTTCAAAAAAAAAAAGGGAAGAGAAAATTCTAAATTCAAAAAAAAAATTATAATTTGAAATCGGTCACAAAAAAAAAAAATAGAGACCGAAATTGTCGGAAAAAAAAGGAAGCAAAATAACTTGTGGTCATAAGTTCTTGTGTCTTGTGAGTCTTGGGTGCCAAGTCTATTTCAATCTTCATAAAGTCAATTTCTTGTTTTTTGTGCAATCTACGTGAGTCGATTGACAAGTGTTTACAAGTTTTGAACTTGTGAGTTTGATATTTAAAATCACAAAGCATAAGCTATTCCATATATTTGAGTGAAAAAAAGAGCGATTGAGTGATTTTCTTTGGAGTGACTAGTGAGAATTTGGGTGAGGAATTTTATTACTAATATTTTTCTTGCAGGTACAATTTTTGAAAGAAAATTCAATGGGTATAGGGAGAGTGAAAGGAGGTTTGATTATGGGAGTAGGAGAGAGAGAAAAATTGATGTGTATAGAGATGATGATGGTTGTCGTGGAAAAAAAGATTTTAATTATTATTTGGATATTTTTAAGAAAAATAAAATTCCGTCATTTGATGGATATTCGGATTCGGAATCGTACTTGAATTGGGAGAAAAGAGTAGATAATATATTTGAAGGTCGTGATTTTTCTGAAGCTAGGAAGTTTAAACTTGTTTTACAAGAGTTTACCGACTATGCTTGCACTTGGTGGGATAAAGTTGTGGTGAACAGGAAAAGACATGGAATGAATTCTATTTCTACATGGGATGAGATGAAGCGAGCTATGCGAAAACGTTTTGCTCCTAATCACTGTGAATATCCCAAACGTGAACATCAGGGTATATCTAAACTTTCAAATTCTAGTACCTTTGATATTGCATGCTTATGGTGTCGTAGAAAAGATATGCATGATATGAGCCAATGTTTTAAGGAGGCTATGATGAAAGTATCGGATTCTCGTGTAGAGGTTGAATCTAAATGTGAAGTGGAAGTAGTTGAGAAAATTGAGGTTGATGATAATTCAACTATTGATGATATGAGTGTTGAAATATGTGCGGTGGAAGGTGAATGGCTTGATGAAAAACCTTTTATTGTACATGGTATGGTTGATAGTGGTGTTAATGTTGGCAAATGTGAAGTGGTAGGTGAGTTTGTAGGTGTTGAAGAGTCATCTAATATTTTTGTCGTAGATGAGAGTCCTATGGATGTTCATAATGAGACTAGTAATTTGTTGTTGGATGAGTCTTGTAATCTTTCTATTCAATTGAGTCCAAAAGAATTTCTTGAGGATCAATTGAAAATTAAAAATTTGAGTGATATGGCTGAAAAAAAGAGTGATGAAAAAAGTGAGATAACCATAGAAAAATAAAAAGAAAAAGAAAAAGAAAAAGAAAATTTAGAGGCCGAAAGAAAGAGAGTTCAAAAGAGTGAGATGACCTTTGAGGTAAAAAAAGAGAGGAAAGAAAAGAGAGGAAAGAGACCAATAAAAAAAGAAAATATTATGGTCCAAAATTGCGAGGATGAAAATTTTGTGCAATTGAATAAGATCCTTAAAGTACTTATGTACAAAGAGGTTTTATCTCATTGTGATGATATAGCCGGTTCAATCCCGAGCATCGTTTGTTCTTATTTGCAGGATTTTGGAGATGTGTTGTTGAAGAAGCAAAGGAGATACAAAACTAAAAGGCTTAACATGTTGGATCCATGTCAAGGTGAGGTTGAATGTTTGAAAGTTGTTCCCTTTGAGAGGTACGATGTAGATGCAATTCGAAGGTACAATTTCAATTCAAACTTCCAAAGGTATGAACTTAATTCTATGTTGCATGAATTTACTTACTTTGTTGAAGGATTTGAGAAAGTGTTAGCTATGAATTATGCTTTGATTTCAAATCTTGATATTAATTCTCTTAAGTTTGTGCATACTAAAAGATTTGATGAGTTAGTTTGTGTCGATGTGAATCAATTGTGCATGAGTAGCATATGTGGTAAGTCTTATTTTCTTGATTAGTTAGTGATGCACTACAAGAAAAACGGCTAAAGACAACGGATTTTATCCGTAAAATCCGTTGTCGTAGGCTGCAGAAAACCGTTGTACTTTTCAGTGTTGTTGAAAGTGCGCCTTACGACAACGGATTTTATCCGTTGTCGTAGGTATCAAAGACAACGGATAAAATCCGTTGTCGTAGGTATCAAAGACAACGGATTTTATCCGTTGTCTTTTCTATTTACGACAACGGATTTTATCCGTTGTCGTATCTCTCAACGACAACGGATTTTATCTGTTGTCTTTTAACAAACTTTTAACAACACTGAAAAATACAACAGTTTTAAAATGACAAAGACAATGGATAAAATCCGTTGTCGTTTCTAAAATAAAAAACAAAAAAAAAATTTAATATACAAATTTTCAATATTATAAATAAATGAAAATTTAAAATTTCCAAAATTAAATTTAATATACATTTTTCAATATTACAAATCATTCAAAACCCTAATTTTAATTCAATCTACACTATAAAATAAAGCAAGGAACTAATTTATATAAATTAAATTGGATCACTCGTTTCAGCAACATCCACTTGTATCTCCTGCAACAATTCAAAACAAAATTACAACAGTAAATGCAAATGTTCAAGAAGTATATATATAGCAAGCCGCAAGCCGCAAGCCGCAAGCCGCAAGTTTCAAATAAATAACGTAAATAAAGCGGCAAGCAGTTACAACATACAAATAACTTCGTCAGTTTGATATAGTCAACAGAGGCACATCTGAATCCTTCAAGAATCTGAAAATGTTGTTAAAAAAAAATCACCATTAAAAGTGATAAGTCATATTAATCATGGTCATTATGTTCAAAATCTAAATTTCCTAACATCACACACTCATTAGACAAGCCACAAATATAATATGAACCAAGCAAGACCTAAGTTCTGACTTCCAAGAAACCAAGTGAACCACCATATATCGAGCTAATTGGTCAGCCACAAAGAAGAACCAAGCATTGGGAGTAACTTTGCAAATCATGACATTGGTTGTTAATTATGATGCATTTTTTATATTATTTTACTCTCTTATAAGTTAAGGAAAAAATCCCTGCCTGTATAAGTGTTAATATTGCAGTATACACAAAGATAAAATGAATAGCCCTATGGCTATTGTGTCATGCAGGTAGTAGGCCACAGTAGCCTAATTGGGAAAATCGTGTATTACATCAAGTGCTCTCTTCACCATAGTTTGTCTACTCCAAAATTCAGGAGATCGCATCAAAACTGAACTTACTGGAATTAGCATTAAAATTGTTATTGGGACAAGTGTAACAACATCGGTGGCTGTTCTCTGCATTTTTCTCCTTTCCCGCTTTGTAATTTTATGGCAGCATAATTGCTTGGTCAGAAGCCTCAGGGAATCCAATATATCTATAAATAGCAGCTGAGTACCCATAAAAATATTCTATATCGAGTGATCCAGAATGCATAATTAGCAAGGACAAGAAAAAAAAAATACAGATATGTATAAAGGATAAGTAGACTCACAACACTCGTAGCAATTAAATATGCGGTTGTCTTTCTGAAAAAACACTGTTGAATGGGTGTGGTAGGATGCTCCGAATCATCTGCGGTTCCAGCCCGGTTTGTTGCTCATTATATACTTGTAGAAGAAGGCGAATTAGAAGTTAATTTCAGAAATCACTCTTTTTATAAAAAAAAATAAACCAGTAGTTAAGAGATGTGTTTGGTTCAAGAACAAACAAATTAGGTAAAGTAGAAATGTTACAGCAGTTCTGAAACAAATATGGCCCATACCTCAGTTTGAGTTGACCTGTTCGGTTGTCTATCTCTCGTTTTCAATTCTGCCAAAATCTGCCTAGCATCCATAACCAAAGATGGATTTTTTCCGCCATTAATAAGAAATGATTGTGCCGAATCAGGTTCATTTCTTTCACCTATTTTCTGAAGGTCGCTGCTTGAGAAAGTTGACAGACGCGTAAATTGATACTATATTATTACTCATTGTGTCATTTAACAACATATCTCATTTTTCTTCTTATGCAATTCAAATTTTTTAAGTAGTTAATAACACAACACCTCGTTTCAAGTGCTATACCAAATTGGCAATCAGGTGACAATAATGCCAATTGTGACTCCCCAACATTTTATGACGAACAGAAATGTTATTATATGAACTGCAAAAAATGTTTCCCAGTTATCCACCAAGGCAAACTTACCTTGATACGTCATAAGCAGCCCAGTATTCCTCCAGACACGATGACAGCCTTTTGGAGGCCTTGTCCTTTCCAATAATTTTTCATGAACCTGTTGCAATGTCAGCCTTTTGGAGGCCTTGTCCTTTCCAATAATGATCGCTCCTATTGACACTTAGAAAAATCCCAGACTTCAATAGTTGTTTCATCAGAACAGGAGCAAAACTTCAAATTTTTCCTACAGAAACTGGCCAACATGTAACATGGATGAAGTTAGCATGCTAGTCAAACATAAAATGCATGAAAATTATTGAATTTTGATCAAAGAAATCGTCCAAAAGGAGTTTTTCCCTATCTAAATATTACAATTAAGGAAATAACGTTAACAAGAAAATGTAGAGAAGTATAGATAAATGTTCTCCACATCTTCGTTCGTGGACCTAGTATGTTGGTTCAATTACATGGAGTGCAAAGGCACAATAAAATTACTTGGGGAAAAATACCATTAATAATTTTGGTTACATCATTCTTAATAATCATATTGATCCAGATATTTTGGCATCAAAAGTGTTAACAAAGTTAGCATAATCAAAATGTTAACTATATTTTTTTATGATATATAATTGGTCGAATCATGTATTTTTTTATTTACGAGAAATAAATAAATGCATGAACAACTACGAGCAAGAAAGTTAGTGGCATTTACTAAAATATATTAAAATAAATGTACGTACCTGGCACGAATTATTCAGTAGATCTACTGCAAACATACATGATATAAGAGCAGGGCCATCCCATGGTTCCACATAGGAGCAGAGAAATATTCGTAAAAGGACTTCCGATGAGGATTCATGTTCTTATCATTCTGCCAAGCTTCAGGAATCATCATCATTATAGCTTCAGGGAGACTTCTACCATATCGAACCAAAATATTTGCAGTATGACACAGACACTTCGGTTCAGTGAATTGTGAAAAAATTATTAATTGCAAGATGAACACATTAAAAGCTATTTTTAGAAGCAAATGTGGGAAGAAAAGATTTTGGCAAATATACAACCTGAATCTGACAAGCTAGCATCTACAATAGGTAGAAGCTTCTTCATCTCCGTCTTTGACAAGCCAAGCTCCTTGCACTTTAAAGACCTTCACGAGCTTTCATCCTACAGGAAAGAAAATAAAAATACCAATGACTTTCTCACTCGTGTTTATTATCGAAATTCTATAAAATGCCAAATCACATCCACAAAATCAGAAAATAGTTTCTTAGATAAAATGTCATCCTTGTACTTGAACATAAATTTATATGGAATCAGACTGATAAGTGATAAAAAAAAAAAAGCAGACTTAGAAAAGCTACCATGGGAAAATCCGTGGTTTCATACGCAACAAATAACTACACTTATCTACGTTGCAATTTGGATAACAACACGACAACAATATCCAAGGTCTACTTTGTTCCCAGTTTCGTGGCATACCTATTCATGCTTTACATGGATTGGATATTTCCTGATTAGAGTGGCCTAAAGGATTTGAGTGCCCCTGATTTACTATAAAGTCTTTTTCTCTGCTACTAAAAAATAAACAAAAAGAAAAACTTAAACAAAGCAAAAAAAAATTCAATGATCAGTATTTATTTTTTCCTCTTCTAATATATATATATTAATAAATTCGAGCATGAAAACTATATGCACTGATTTTGGATTGTTAGATCATCCACGAGTGGATCATCACAATTTTCACACACTTACACTATCACAAATTCAGTTCACTTTAAAAATAACGTGACAACCACAACACTGCACTTCTATCACCAGATTGACTAAAATTACACTCAAACAGACCAATAATCACTCAAAACAATGCCTTGAAGAATTGTAACTAAACTCATCCAATGGGAGGCCAAAAAAATGCACTAATAAAACTAGAGATCTACAAATCGCACTTAACCCCAACAAAAAGAATAAAAAATTCAGTGTACGTGCATACTGATGAAAAATTACCTAAAAGAACGAAAAAACTCCACAAAGCTCAGGCGAAAATGGCATTTCAAAAACAAAAGCATCACAAATTAAAAAATATTTGGTAAACAATCACAATTATCCGCCTCTTTCCTCACCACATCGAGCACCGAATCGATCAATTCGGCTCCCTTAGTATAATGACCCTTCGCCCAGTTGTTCCCTGTCCCAGACTGTACGAAAACGAAGTTATTAGGTTGGAAAATATGCTCGTACATACCAGATTTGACGCTGTCCATGGTCCCCGGGATCCAAATCCATGAGCACGACGCTAGCAGAAAGGAAGTAGGACGACCTGTTTCCGGCGATCGATCGGCGGCTAGGGCGCCGGATCTGACCTGGATCGAAGGGGAGACGGGTTGGGGCTAGGGTTTGGGTTTTCTCTTTTCTTTCCTTTTTATTCTTCACGCGTGTAGGTGTATATAGGTTGTGTGTGTATGGGTATATATATATATATATAAAATATAATATATATATATATATAATATAATATATATATATATATTATATTTTATATATATATATATATATATATATTGCCTAAAAAAAACAAAAAAAATACTAAATACAACGGTTTACAAAAAGTGTTGTCTTAGACTACATAAAGCAATGCAAAAACACAACGGTTAAAAAAAACCGTTGTCATAGAGCTCAAAAAAGCGCACATCGACAACGGTCTATTAAAACCGTTGTCTTAGGTCATAAAAAACCCGCTAATAGACAACGGTTTTAAAAAACCGTTGTCGTTTTTTATTAAAATAAAGTTAACGACAACGGTTTTTGTGAAAACCGTTGTTAAAGACCAAAAGACAACAGTTTGTATATAAAACCGTTGTCTTTTTAGTGTGGTTAATTCACATATTTGTTGTAGTGATGACTTTTGGGCTAGCTAATGTGCGTAGTACTTTCATGAGATTGATGGGATATATTTTGCATGCATCTAAAGGTAAATTTATTTTGTTATACTTTGATTATATCTTAGTATATATCAAAATTTTGAATGGGCGTGTCGAATATTTTATACTTGTGGTGTCGACACAAAGAGATGAGAGTTTGTGTGAAAGTTTGAATGATAATGTGTTGTGTACAAGAAAATTTGCTTTACTTGTGGATGGTGAGAATTTTCAAGAACTTAGGGTTGTTGGTGAAGAGTTGATTAAGTACCAACGAGGTAAGGAAAATGTGGTAGTTTTTGATATTTATCAATTAAAATTCTCTCTAAAATTTTATTAAGCTTTTGCTTACTCAAAAATCAAACTTATCAAAGTTTTCAACTTTGTGGCGTTTGTCGATTGATTATCCTCGTGGGTTGTCAGAAACAGGTTTTCTGAAGGTCCCGTTGTGATCAATTGTTTTTCTCTTCGTGATTGTTTGTTGCTAGTTTCAAGTAAACTAGAGGTGAATAATCCAAAACCTTTACTTGTTTTCAAGATTGGGCAATTTTTGATTTCTTTTGTTATTGGATTGAGGGTACGATTTTAATATAGTCGTGTTTGCCTTCCATACATTAAGAATTCATATCAATATACGAACAAAAAAAAATTAAATTCAATTAATTTAAACCAAAAATTAACGAAATTTAAAAATAGTGACAGCTTCCTATGAAATTTCAATTTTGAACTAAAAATTTGAATGCTATTATATATATAATTTATTAAAATTGTTTCATATATAAATGTTGGGTTAAGCGTGCAAGGGTGAGAGAAGTACTAGGATGGGTGACCTCCTGGAAAGCTCTAGTGTGTCTAACTGATGATGTTGCGCTGCTTGATTTGGTTGGCTAGCTAAATGACCGTAAAAACAGAAGCAGAAGAGCTTAACAACAAAAAGAAGAAACAAGAGCTTAACAACAAAAAGTAGAAGAATAAGAATTCAAATAGCAGACAGTAGAATTAAATCAGATTAGAACATCCTTTTAACCAGTCCAAACTATTATCCAAAGGTTTCTAGTACACTGAGTAGACTTCGAATTGCGCAGCCACAATATACCTTTCTACAGTGAATTAAAGGTCAAGAAAACGAGTATTTATCAACGGATGTATTTGAATCAAGATGACTGTTATCGTGTACATATAAATAGAGATCACATCACACAAAAAAAAAAGACCGGCTTACAACAACTCACATAACTTACAACTTAGCAAAGAACAATTGAAAACTTTCAGTTGTTACATATATACAAGAAGAGTTCGACGCTTACACATAAGATCATATACAGAAGTTGAAGAACACTAGCACACACCTGAAGATATATCAGATCTCTTAGGATCACTTCGTGTTATGTGTTGAGTTGTACAATCTTCGTAAACTAATCAGTTGAGTGAACTGACCAAAACACTCTTATAAGAATCAGTAGAGAGCTGATTCGTTGAATCTAAGAGTCTCAGTTGTAGGCAGTAAGATAAGATAAGTCCTAACTGAGGTGAGGTGTTGCAAGGGTTATAATACTCAAACTCTTCTAGTGGTACCTTCTGGAAGATCTAGAAGAAGGGGTGATGTAGGAGTTGAGTCTCCGAACATCCAGAAACAATCTACTGTGTTGTTTATTACTTTTTACACTTGCACACCAGTATAATCAACAGATGCAGTCCAATCTCCAAGTTGATCTCTTTCCGCACAAGTATATTTGTTGGTCAATTTGTGAGATATACAAAAAAAAAAAAAGAGTTTAGTGACTCACATTACTAAACTCACTAAGCAGCAATCAGATACTACCATCACAAATCAGCATCAGGCCAGTAGTAGCTCACTATTTGTCTATACAGTATCAATAGCAAATCGATCCTGACAAGTGGTATCAAAGCGAGGATCCTTTCTCACTCCTAAACGAAACATCAGAACCAGAAGACACGTTATGTCAAGACAACCCATTCAACAACTCTGACAGTTACACCTTCAAGAATACCACTTCCTACATTACTGTTAAGAAAGTATTTGAATGCAATTTATATTTTTAAGCAGTCAAATTTAAAATTGAAATTCAAAAAGGAAAAGGAAGTCATTAATTAAATTGAATATCGAAATTCAATTCACAATAAATGTTAACTTTCTTGATACAAATTGGAAAAGGAATATTTTCAAATTAATATGTGTAGGACCAAACGTTTGCCACTATACCAAACACTATAGCTGATGGTAGTGACGTAATTCAAATATTTTAAATCGCACAATAGCTCAAGCTCCATGATTCCATCGTTCTACCAAGTACGGACAATGATTGAACCCAAATATCTCTCTTCCAATAATTGCACTCCTTGCAATAAATGAGAATTTAAATCATGACCTTGACTCTAATACCAATTATAAGACCAAACGCTTGACGTTTTACCAAAAGTTATAACTGATGGTAATGGTTCAACTCAAATCTTTTAAATCGCACAACAACTCAAAATTAGATATTAATTACATATTTATTAGCAATTACCATTTACTGTGTAAAAATTTTCACATCGGATAATTAGGACTATTTATAGAAACTAGTATAGGCTATAAATTTCTATTTTAAGCTAAAACTTTGTTATATATATATAGTTTGGATATCATGGATAATCACCATGGGCATCTACATGAGCAACAACTGACATGACACAATCACTGATTGGATCAGCTGTTGGCCATGTAGGTATCCATGGTAATTGCACATGATACATACACACACACACACACACACACATAGATATATATATATATATATATATATATATATATATATATATATATATATATATATATATATATATATATATATATATATATATATATATATATATATATATATATATATATATATATACATGCGATGCACGTTTACATCAATTAAATATATAAGAATTAAAAATATATATATAGTTAAAAAATTGATTCTCTGAAGCTTGTGTTATAAAAAAAATGATAATATAATAAGCATAACACATATAAAACAATATGAATTGAAGAAAAAAATATTTATACATCCACAAATCATATAATAAAAAAAGAGTTACAAAACAGAATAAATCAATAATTTAGATAAATGTATAATGATAACTAATGATCACATTAATATGTATCAAACTATAATGTTCATAACTAACCAATAAAGAGAGTCTATAAAAAAATTGAACATATAACATTAAGTTAAATTATCTTCTATCTTGTTAATTTCTTATGTACATTTATATGAAAGAGATAAGTAATTTATTTTTAATTGTTCATAATTATTGGTTCTTAGAAACTATTGGATCTTGTTAATTTCTTTTGTACATTTATATGAAAGAGATAAGTAATTTATTTTTAATTGTTCATAATTATTGGTTCTTAGAAACTATTGGATATTGTACTACTGCTTTTATTAATTTAATTTTTAATATATCATGATACTTGCTTTATTACCAATAAATTAGAATATTAATAAAAAAAATTGACCAAGTTTTTAGATTTGTTCCCTGATTTTTAATATATCATGATACTTCCTTTATTACCAATAAATTAGAATATTAATAAAAAAAATTGACCAAGTTTTTAGATTTTTTCCCTGATTTCCAAATTGTATATTAATTTCAGATAATGATTATATATTAGGTGGTATTCTGCTAACTAAAATTATGATGTCATTTTATGAACTTCATTTAATAAATTCTAAATTAAATTAACTATATATTTTATTGGGTACAATTATGTTAGGACAATTATATCACTCAAATTAATTTGATATAATAAATTATAAAATGTGAAAAATAGAATAAACTATTTAAAATATCACAATAGATTTAATTTTAATTGTTTATTATTATTTTTATTTTATCTATAGTTAATTATTTATCCATTAAAGTAGTATAATGTCATGTGATACTAATAGGCCATATATCAACTCATTTTTTGATTAATAAATTAAAAAAAATTGTTACCAAAAAGATGTCTAAAAAATTAAAACTCGGTGGTCATTGTTTTTTTTTTTTTTTTTAACATTTATTGCATGTCATTACAATTATATTGATATATTGTTATGATTAAGTACTGGTGAATGAGCCAAAATATATTATATTTTTTATTCAAATTATTTGTTTATTGTATTTGTTTGTTAGTTAATGTTTGATTGCCTTTTTGTCGATATAATTGTCATTTTATGTGTATGAAATTAATAAAATTGTCATGAGATTATTTTTATGATTAAGTACTATTTGATAATTACTTATTAACCCGATTGTTAAAATTACATGTAAATTTTTTGGATACAATATTTTGGCTTGTTTTTTAAGATGAAAATAAATAGAGTTTAATTTGAGAGTGTACAAATGGCAAACCATAATGTGGTGATTTTGAAAAATAGATCAAAATATTACCTTCCAAGTTATATTGAACTTATGTTTAATTTTTAATTTTATCAATAATTAATAATTTATTATTCATTAAACAATATTGATTTTTGATGGTTTAATTTAATGATTAATGATTTTTGATGTTATAAATAACTGAAAATTTATAAACAATACTTAACCAAAATTTTATAAACAATATATATAGATTTTCGATGGTTTAATGATTAATGATCTTTGATGTTATAAATAACTGAAAGTTATAAACAATATAATTATATTAGTGGGATTATAAACAATATAATTATATTAGTGGGAATAGTTAGTTAGTTAGTTGAGAAAAATATGGGTAATTAATTTAGTCTTGATGTTTTAATGATAAGTAATAAGTAATTATATTTGCACCAACCACCCCTGTGAAATATTGAAAATGCATACTTCTCCCATGTGAAATTTTAATAGGCATCTTCAACCCTGACCTTTTAAAAAATTATCACACTCGCCCCTTCAGATGAGTGATTGTTGCGCACGCGCCCCTCATGCGACTGGGCAAAGATTTTGATATTTTTTTTTGCACCAAATATCCCTGTGAAATATTAAAAATGCATATTTGACCTCTGTGAAAATAATTTTTAAATCTATTCAATCTATAATACACAATTTTTAATAAAATCCAATTATAAATATTTAGAAAACATTTTTTGTTATATTAATTTTTATTTTTTATTTTAAATGTAGTATCATTAATTAATTATTTTTTAAAAAATATTATTATTTTATCCTGTTATAATTATTTTATTAAATTCATTTTATATTTCCAACTTTTTCATTAAACATGCATTCATAAACAAGTATTTAAATAATTTCAAGTACCAAAATATTGAACTAAACTGATAGTTTCAAACATATTGTTTTTTCGATTTAGAACTATATATTATTGAACCAAAATTTAAATTTTTCGAGAATATGCATTGCACAATTTGTAATAAATAAAAAAATATAACATGCTTATATAATTCTAAATCGAAAAAGTAACATTCATGAACTTATAATTTGGTTCAATATTTTGGTATTTTTAGATATTTAAATTCTTATTTATGAATCATGTTTAATGAAGAAGTTGAAAACACGAAGTAATTTGATAAAATAATGATAACGAGATAAAGTAATAATTTTTTTAAAAAATCAATTAATTAAAAAATTATAAATTTAAATTACGAGATAAAGTAATAATTTTTTTTAAAAATCAATTAATTAAAAAATTATAAATTTAAATTATAAATAGAAATAAATAAAATTTAAAATTTTTGGTACTTATCATTCACTTATCATTTTGATTTAATATTTTGGTATTTTTAAGTATTTAAATCTCGTTTATGAATGCATTTTTAATGAAAAAGTTGGAAACAAGAAGAAAGTTTAATAAAATATGATAACAAGATAAAATAATAATATTTTTTAAAAAACAATTATATAATCATAATAAATTAAAAATTAAAAATAAAATTAATAAAACAAAAAATATTTGATAAATATTTTATAATTATATTTTAATAAAATTGTGTATTATGGGTTGAATACATTTAAAAATTATTTTCACAAAGGTCAAATATGCATTTTAAATATTTCACAGGGGTATTTGGTGCAAAAAAATATCAAAATCTTTGTCCAGTCGCATGAAGGGCACGTGCGCAACAATCACTCATCTAAAGGGGCGAGTGTGCTAATTTTTTAAAAGGTCAAGGTTGAAGATGCCTATTAAAATTTTACAGGAGAAAAGTGTACATTTTCAATATTTCACAGGGGTGATTGATGCAAATAACTCTGATGTAAATATAGAAGTTTTGTTGAAAGGCTAAATATGTCAATACACAATTGAAAAACACTCTCCAATATCCATACTTTTATACATATATAGATATATATATCATATAAATTTTCGATGGTTTAATGATTAACGATATTTGATGTTATAAATAACTGAAAGTTATAAACAATATAATTATATTAGTGGGAATAGTTAGTTAGTTAGTTGAGAAAAATGCGGGTAATTAATATATATAAATTTTCGATGGTTTAATGATTAACGATATTTGATGTTATAAATAACTGAAAGTTATAAACAATATAATTATATTAGTGGGAATAGTTAGTTAGTTAGTTGAGAAAAATGCGGGTAATTAATTTAGTCTTGATGTTTTAATGATAAGTAATAAGTAATTATATTAGTGGATAATTTAGTGGGTGTAATGATGTAAATATAGAAGTTTTGTTGGAAAGCTAAATATGTCAATACACAATTGGAAAACACTCTCCAATATACATGGGTGCTTTGTGTATCTAATGAGTGATTGTCACGTCAGTTGTTGCTCATGTAGTTGTCCATGGTGGTTGCTCATGTGATCGAAATATATTTTAGAAATCAAATACAATTGATACAAAAATGTTTTATTTAGGTAAATAAATATATAAATCGTATCTACTTCTAGTATTAATGTTAAAAAGGGTTATTAACAATAAATAACATGCTCTACCATTTACAGCTCAATTTTTGGTTTAAAATTATCCGCTAATTTTGATTTTCATTGTACAATATCATTTTTTACAATCTGTATTCTTTTTGAATTTTTTTATATTGATCACAAATATTCCACAATTTTTTTAATATATTCGTTCAAGTGTACATATATAGATCAATTCCACAAAAAAATCGGGAAATACTGGCTAATAAAAGGTAGAGTAAATGTGATCCTACCTATATATATATATTTTTTGAAACGACCCTAACTCTATAATTAATAAATAAATATGCGGAAAATTTTTTATTTTTATACTTACTAAATAAAATATGTACATATATGCCCATACATATATGCACAAAATAAAAAGTTTTAAAATAAATAAATAAATAAATAAACAACTAAATACTTAAATAAAATGCATTCTTTAAAATAAAATAAATATCTGAGTCAAACATTTAATTAAAAATACTGCATAAATAAAATGATTAAAATTTGCATGCACTAACAATATTCCATAAAATATTCAAAATTCCCAACCACTGAAAAATAATGTAAAATGTAGCATGCTGACAAAAATAAACATGCACGTGACTCAGACATCTATCACGGTCACAGGGTCACTGCATGTCTGCTCGTACATCCTCGCCTCCGGTGGGTACAACATCATCCTCAACGTTCTCACCTGCACCATACCAGTGTAGTGAGCCTAGAGGCCCAACATGCAAACATAACAAGGGTTTGAAAATAATTTAAAATAATTAAATACTAATACATACATATACATGAATGAGCATGCTTAAAAATTACATAACATAACTTAACTTAAATAAACTTAAATAATATAATACATAACAATGTTGAGCAAATTAATTTTCTAACATAGCATGGTTGTATCCATAGTGTAACCTTAAATCATACATTAAATACTGATCAGCGTGGAAACCAACGTACGTGGCCGGTGACGAATCACCTCTTAAATTGGCAGTAAACTGCCCTTCAATCATATGGGGACGAATCCCCCTTAAATTGTCACACTATTTCAACTTCCAACATAAAATATTTTCTTGCTCAACCTTAAACATTAAATCATGCATAAAATATTATTTCATGAATGCATGTACTTGAATAAAATGTGTGTCCTTCATATATATTTAATTTAAATTTCATACTATCATATAAATATAAAAATAACTTCCATGCATAAAAAAAAAAAATTAAATATATATTCAGGACACATGCAATTTCTCATGGGTTGTCCTGAACTGCTGGCCCTAACACTCAAGCCCATTTTTCTTAAATCTGGCACATTAACACTGAGAATGACCCAATAACATACTTAAGCCCAAAAATACAATTCTAAGCCCAAATAATTAATTTAAGCCCATTAACACTCTATTCTGGCCCAATGGGCCCAAAAGCCCAAAGACTGGCCCAATAATTTCCATGGGCCCCCAAGGCCCATAAAATTAATGGACTTACTTAATTAAATTAATTAAGCCCAAAATAAATAAATTTGACTCAAAATAATTAAATGGAGCCCAATTAAATTTTGGGATTTAATTAGGCCCATTAAATACTTAATTAAACTTAAAAATAAAAATACCCGAGCCCGACTCACTTAACCCAGACCCGGACCCAACTAACATAACCCATGACCCACTGACCGACCCGGAACCCACAGCCAGACCAGGACCAGCTAGAAACCCTAGAACCCGAACCCCTCTCTTATCCTTCTCCTCGGCCGCGAGCAGCAGCTTTCCGGGGCTGCCGCCGCCATGCTCCGGCCGTCCCCTGGACGGAGCACCACCACCTACCCCTAGCCCTCTTCAAGACGTTTCCAACAGGCTAAAAACCAGCCAAATCCGAGCCCTAACGAAGGAGAACGAACCAAAACAAACTAGCCCTTATTCTGCTCGCCTCCTGCGCGCGACAGCAGAGTTCCGACCGTTCGGCCGCCCAGCTCCGGCCACCACTGGCCGGAGCACAACTTGGATTACCTTCCCCTATGTCTTGTGGTTCTAACCCAACTGGAATCAGTCTAAAACACGCCTTATGGACCGAGAACGACACAATCTCCCAACATCGCTCAACCTGCGCACCCTAGGACCTGTTCTGAACCAGCTCCTCTCCTGGCCATGCATGGCTCGAACCAGGCAAGCCATTCAATCCTAGGGACCCTAAGACATCACCCTAGACGTGGCCAGCAGCCCTAGATCGGCCCCTTCCTTAAAAACATGAGTATGCATCATGAACAAGCCAACACATGCAGAAAAACGTGAATAGTTCATTCAAAATCCAAAGTTTCTTACAAAAATCGAACAGGACAGTACATAATCTGATGCATACACACTCACACATATACCCACTGATATGGTCTTAAAAAGTGGAAGAAAACATGCCTTTCACCGATGCAAATAAAGAGCTAAGTGCGTAGGACGTTTCCGGGACGACGATTGGACGAAAACTTGACAAAACGTTCGAAAGTTGGCTATGGAAGCTTGAAGGTTTCTGCTGAAAACGTGAGAATGGGGTGGAAGGAGAAGGTGTCGGCTGATGGAGTTAGAGTAGGATAGGTTTTTGTTTTAAATTTTGATAATTAGGAATAATCTAGGATAATAACTAACATAAAATAATTAGGTAGATAATATAACATAAATATAAGATTTTAAACTTTTAAAAATACAAAATAATCTGATATAAAAGATAAATCCCGAAATATAAATTTAAGGGATGTTTAAACATTAATAAAAGTCATTAAAATGACTTATTTTGGCTAAAAATAAACTCCTAAATAAATATATAATTAAATACTATAATTTTCTTGACAAAACACCTTAAAATATTATTTTGAGGCTCATAAAACTCATAAAATATTTTTGGCTAAAAATATTTTGGTATCTCGTCCGTCCACGTTCCCGTCTACGCGATCAAAACAATTAATTAAAATACTAAAAATCATAAAAATCACTAATTATGGGTTAAATGCTTAAAAATAAATTAAATCATGCACAAATAATTCACATAATTATTTAACCCATAAATCTAAAATTTAAATAATTAAATATCCTAATTATGCATGCGGATTTACGTATTTAAAAATACCGGGTGTTACATTTTTAGTGGAACTCACATATATTAATAAATTTCCATCATTAGATTAGATATTAAGACAGTTTTTGTATAGGTAGAATGAAATTTTCCAAATTTTTTGGGACGCATAGTGAAACGAAATTACATCTGTTCATATCGATTAATGCACACTTGTGCATGGAAACCTATCAAATATCTAAGATAAGTACAAATAGATAAACAATTAATTGTAAAAATCCTACCAAATTTAATTAATTCTCATAAGTGATCGTTGCAAAATCTAACTGATCTTTATAATTAATTAATTAGGAGTTGATCTTTTACAATCGAAACAGGATTTTCTTCACTTACACTACGTACAGGACTAATTAAGTTTCCTATCCCAACAACAATCCTAGCTAGCTAGCTCGTACGAATTCATTGACCAAAATTTGACTATAAAAGAGCATTGAGCTAGCTAGGCACATCAAAATATATAATTAATAATCAACAAATTAAGAAATAAAAAAATGGGGCATGTAATTGTTGAACATTTGGTCACGGTTGTTGTGTTAGCCACCATTCTCCAAGCAACCCATGCGTGTTATTTCACCCAGAAATACAAGGTTGTAATCATCAGTTGGATCCCCGTGGACTCACCCGATCCATTGAAACTCCATTGCAGATCGAAGAACACGATCTCGGTTATCATAAACTTTTCCGAAACCAAAGTTTCTCGTGGACGTTTTGCGAAAGTATATTCCAGAATACGTTGTTCTATTGCAACCTCAGTTGGGGTCTAAGGTACCAATCTTTCCAAGCTTTTAACTCGGAAGACGCAGGAATGTGCGACGGAGGGCTATGTTTTTGGCTGGCAAGAAGGAATGGTATTTATTTCTCAAAAGTAAACTCAACCTGGAGCAAGAAACTTGATTGGTATATCCGAGACGCATAGATAATAATGCTTTGTACGTAGTATTGTTACGTTGAATAATGCACTTTTCACTATTATTATTATTATTATTATTATTATTATTATTATTATTATTATTATTATTATTATTATTATTATTATTATTATTATTATTATTATTATTTAAATAAATAAATAATCAATTTTCATGATAAAGTAATGAATTAATAACAACTTTTATCATCATTTTTATTACTTTATTTTTTTTAATTTCAATTCCTTAACTAATTTGGGTATGTATCCTATGAGACAATTCAAATATATCTATTCATAAGATATGTCGATTCAATCCATATATAGATTGAAAGATAATATTTTCGACATAAAAGTCATATTTCTTGGGTTGGGTCGAGCAGAAAATCCGTCTAATAAAACTAACTCGTGAGACAATTATATTAGATATAATTTAAAATAAAAATAACTTTAAATTCATTCGTATTTATAATAGGATTAAAATAAGTAATAATCAAATATCCATGGTTTTATTTTTTTGAGACGATGTATATATTATTTTTTAAATAGTAGCTAAAGTTCTTATGTTTAGATCTTAAGTTAATTATTTCAATAAATATGGATTACGTTTTAAGTTTTATTCTTTAATATTTATCTTCAAATTATTTACATCGATTTATTTAATTTTTTTTTATATTTGACACAAATAATAGTAGGAAAGAAGTAAAGTGGAAGTTAAAAAATTTAAATAGACCGAAAAAATGGAATTTATATGTGAGACATTATTATACTCAATTATCTTGTGCGTTTTCCATATTTGTCCTTTTTTTTTTTTGGAAATTTTACTTGTATAATCATCATTACTATTTTATTTATATATATATAATAGGGTTAAACATGTACATAGAGAATGCAAAAACTTTACTCATATCATTTTTTTATAGTAGAAATAAATTTCGTTTAATGGAAAGTTTAACATAAAGGATTCAGAACTTGGCCAATAAACAACACCACTCCCGACTTAGATAGTGTTTGCAACCTCTAAAAATAAATGATTATGGAGATTCTCTTCACAAATTTGTGAAGAGAATCTCCATAATCATTTATTTTTAGAGGTTGCAAACACTACTTTATTATTAATCCGACCCAGAAACAACGGCAGCTTCTGATCCTTCCTCATTCACCTCGATAAATGACTCGTGAAAGATGCTTGAAATGAAAAGATCCCGGCCGACGATGGAGTCGTCCACCATCTCGGTGAGACCACCACCAATAAAGGGTAACACGAGCCCATGTCCTTTGAAAATTTCAGATGCTTCGAACCCAAATTTTATTTTGAATTTAGGAATGCGGAACTCACCAACTTCTACTCTTTCATAGGGAATGTGATGTAGACCCAAATTTCTCTACCAAAGAGAGAGAAGCCCATCTTTGGCGTGTGGAAGAAAGAATTAATACATGGAGAATCTACGTTTATCTTCACGGCCTTGTTGCTTAAGTATTCTTCAATCCTACACGAAAATTTACACCATGGAATCTTCACTTGTTCATATAAAAAATTTAGTTCAATAAAAGAGTCCAAAAGTAGGATATTATTTGATTAGTTAATATCAATTGTATCATACATACTACGGCCTGGATTTATAAATATACGGAAAAATTCATATTTCATTAACACTACAAAAAAATCTCGGCAAATTGCGACGGTATACTTTAAAACGTTGCAAAACTTGCCACGGTTTAATATTACCATCGCAAATTTGATAAACCGTCGCAAATTGAGACGGTTTACAATAACCGTGTCAAAAATATTACCACGGTAACTTTCAACCGTCGCAATTTGTGACGGTGTTTTAAACCGTTGCAATATTTGGCAATGGTTTTAAGAAAACCGTCGCAATTTGCTTTATACACGTCACCCCACATCTATTAGCATCTATTACGCGTATCAGACACGTCTCATTTATGGTGGGAGTATTTTATCTTTTATTTTGCAACGGTTTTTTACAAACCGTGGCAAAAAGTTGACTATATAGTCTTCGAGTTATTTGCACCAAACACCCCTGTGAAATATTAAAAATGCACATTTCTCCTCCGTTAAATTTTAATAGGTATCTTCAACCCTGACCTTTTTAAAAATTAGCACACTCGCCCCTTCAGATGAGTGATTGTTGCGAACGCGCCTCTCATGCGACTGGACAAAGATTTTGATTTTTTTTTGTACCAAATGCCCTTGTGAAATATTAAAAATGCATATTTAACCCCTGTGAAAATAATTTTAAAATCTATTCAACCCATAATACACAATTTTTATTAAAATCTAATTATAAAATATTTAGCAAACACTTTTTGTTTTATTAATTTAATTTTTAATTTTTAATTTATTATGATTATATAATTGTTTTCTAAAAAATATTATTATTTTATCTTCTTATCATTATTTTATTAAACTTTTTTCTTGTTTCAACCTCTCCATTAAAAATGCATTCATAAACGAGATTTAAATACCTAAAAGTACCAAAATATTAAATTAAAATGATAAGTTTATGCATATTACTTTTTAATTTTGGATTATAGATTTTTGAACCAAAATCTAAAATTTTTAAAATGCATTGCAGAATTTGCATTAAATAATAATACACAATATTTATTAAGATCTAATTATAAAATATTTTTCAAACATTTTTAATTTTTTTTATTTTTTATTTTAAATTTATAATTTTTAATTAATTTATGTTAAAAAAATTATTACTTTATCTCGTTATCATTATTTTATCAAATAATTTCGTGTTTTAAACTTATCCATTAAACATGATTCATAAATAAGGATTTAAATATCTAAAAATACCAAAATATTGAACCAAATGATAAGTTCATGAATGTTACTTTTTCGATTTAGAATTATATAAGCATGCTATTTTTTATTTTTTATTACAAATTGTGCAATGCATATTCTCGAAAAATTTAAATTTTGGTTCAATAATATATAGTCCTAAATCAAAAAAGAAATATGTTTAAACTTATCAGTTTAGTTCAATATTTTTGTACTTGAAATTATTTAAATACTTGTTTATGAATGCATATTTAATGGAAAAATTGAAAATACGAAGTGAGTTTAATAAAATAATGATAACAGGATAAAGTAATAATATTTTTTAGAAATAATTAATTAATGATAATACATTTAAAATAAAAATTAATACAACAAAAAGTGTTTGCTAAATATTTTATAATTGAATTTTAATAAAAATTATGTATTATGGGTTGAATAGATTTAAAAATTATTTTCACAGGGGTCAAATATGTATTTTTAATAATTCATAGGGGTATATGGTGCAAAAAAAATATTAAAATCTTTGCCCAGTCGCATGAGGGGCGCGTGCGTAACAATCACTCATTTGAAGGGACGAGTGTTCTAATTTTTTAAAAGGTCAGGGTTGAAGATGCCTATTAAAATTTCACAGGAGAGAAATGTGCATTTTTAATATTTCACAGGGGTGTTTTTTGCAAATAACTCTATAGTCTTCATTCCCACCTGTTCGATTTCAGACTTGTAGCATAATATATAATATATTCTCTGTCTAAAACATTTGAGTATAAATTTATATTCGCATATATATAGCTAGTTCGATTTCACATATTCTTTGTCTAAAAAATTTGATTATAAATTTTTGTTCGCACACAGTTCGATTTCACATATTCTCTGTCTCAAAATCTGAAAACGTAAAAAAGGTATGTCATTTTTATTGTGTATATTTTTAATATTATGTAATAACATGATGTGATTATTGTGTAAATATTTAATATATAACGTGATGTTATTATATTATTTTATATTTTTAGTCATTTTTTTGTGTACATATTTAATATATAATATCATCTTATTATATAAAAGGAGCCTCTGACACCTCATTATAATAACGTGATGTGATTATATTATTTTACTATTTAAACATTTTTATTTGTGTACATATTTAATATATAATATCATTGTATTATATAAAAAGAGTCTATGACACCTCATTATAATAATGTGATGTGATTATATTATTTTACTATTTAGACATTTTTATTGTGTACATATTTAATATATAATATCATTTATTATATAAAAGGAGTCTCTGACACCTCATTATAATAACGTAATGTGATTATATTATTTTACTATTTAGATTTTTTTTGTACACACATGTAATATATAATATCATGTTATTATATAAAAAGAGTTTCTGACACCTCATTATTGTAGTGACCCTGCATGGAATCACCTACTAACTGACAACTAATAGCATGCATTAAACTTAATACATCAAAATACTTAACAGAGTAAAACGTGCGGAAACATAATCCATAAATTATATATCAGCTTAGTAAAATATATCCAGGCTTAATACTGTAGTGATACAACCATATCGAAAAACTTAAAAGTAAACATTATACAGCTATATCGAATCCTGTTGTATAATAAACTCCTCAAGGCTCCTGCTCCCTAGTCCTGCCTTGAACTACCAGCTCCGTCCATCGTGCGACCTTCCCCATGGAATAGGGTGTCCAAGATAATAACTAGGACGTGAGCGCTAACGCCCAGTACATAAACATGAGTAAACATATGTATATAGTGTATGCAACATGATGACTGGTAAAGGGTCATCTGAAAAGCCATGCTCAGTACCGGCGCCACATGAGTGCTTCCACCGCACGGATCAAGCTTTGGGTGCAACCACACTCGTCAAGTACACCAGAGTAGTCAGACATAAATGTCCCCGCCGTCGCGGTACTCTCAGTGACAGACTATCGAGTATAGAGCTGAGCGGCTCTATAATCAGGTATATCAAGGTATAGTCTCAACGTGTATATGCACATGACATATGAATATAGAAAGCGGTAAATCATATATCATGCCATATAATAATGCCAAATAAATGCAACATATAAACATGTATACTCGCTGGCAATCTCAGTCAATGTGTACGTACCTCTAAGCTAGTCCAAGTATAGTAGGATCCTAGGTTCCAAGCCTATATTCAAAAGTTCATCGTATCACTACACAAGTTCTATAAGCCTTAACTAAGCTAATAAGTACTCCCAAAACTTAAATAGATTCCCGGACCATACCTTCGTCCGTCGATAGCCCTTTGAAGTCGCTAGTCCCGGATGACTATAACCACTCCTTGGTTATTCCAGAACCTCTATTATAACCGATAGGGTTCTCAAGTGTATAACTCACACTATATAACTAAAGAAGAAAACTCGGAGTTCGTATTTCAAATTAAAATCGAATGAGTCCTATTTATAGTAAAATTTCTGGTCGAGTTCGGGCCCTCCGAACTGGGGTTCGGATCGTCCGTTCTAGCTCAATGCATGCATGCAAGCCACGTCGGGTTCGGAGCCTCCGAACTCAGGTTCGGATCGTCCGAACTTCTCTTCGTTCGACACTTGTCAAAATCCATGGCTGAGTAATCCTGCTTGCATGGCATGAGGGAGTTCGGGCCGTCCGAACTGGCCTTAACTCCGAAGTCAACAAGCTCACCTTCGGAGCCCCCGGTGTGTTGAGTTCGGGCCGTCCGAAGTCCTCTTCGGACCGTCCGAACTGGCTCAGAAAATAAAAATTCAATTCTTGATTCTGAAGTCCGATTAAACCCCGGAATTGGTTAATCACCAATCCTTAATCATGTTTAACATATTATTATCTTAAAATGGAATCTGGGTTACTAAATTCTCCCCACCTTTAGATATTTCGTCAGCGAAATAAAATCTAAAGACAAATCAAGATAACAATATGAAACATCAAACCATGTTTTATTACAACAACTGTAATTACATCTTTATATGGTAATAAAAAATACACAGCAAACAACTCAGGATATTCTGCTTGCATATGACTCTCGGTTTCCCAAGTTGCTTCTTCAACGCCTCGGCGCTGCCACTGTACCATCACAAGTTGTATAGTCTTGTTCCGAAGAACTTTCTCCTTCCTGTCTAGGATACGGAGTGGTCGTTCAACATACGACAGATCTGGCTTTAGCTGAACATTAGTAGACTGAATCACATGTGATTCATCAGCTATATACTGTCGAAGTAATGACACATGAAAAACATTATGTATACTGGAAAGAGATGGCGGTAACGCCAAATGATAAGCAACATCTCCAATCTTCTCCAGTATCTGGAAAGGACCAATGAAACGAGGTGACAACTTTCCTTTCACACCGAATCTCATCACCTTCCTGAAGGTGATACTCGTAGTAACACATATTCACCAGGCTCAAACTGAAATGACCTGCGATGAATATTAGCATAACTGGCTTGTCTATCTTGAGCAGCTTTGATCCTCCGCTTGATCAAATCTACCTTATCTACAATCTCCTGCACCAACTCAGGACCCTCGAATTTTCCTTCTCCGACTTCATCCCAGAATAACGGAGTACGACACCGTCGACCATACAATGCCTCGAAAGGTGCCATATCAATACTACGATGATAACTGTTATTGTAGGCAAATTCGATCAAAGGTAACTGATCCTGCCAAGACAAACCAAAATCCATAACAGAAGAACGTAGCATATCCTCCAGCGTACGAATTGTCCGCTCTGAATGCCCATCAGTCTCCGGATGATATGCAGTGCTCAAACTCAGAGTGGTACCCAAAGCCTGCTGAAAACTACCCCAAAAACGTGAGGTAAATCCCCGGTCTCTATCACTAACTATACTCACTGGAATCCCTTGTAATCGCACTATCTCCTGGACATATAAGCGTGCCATGCGATCATAAGAATACTCCCGGTTGTAAGGAATAAAGTGTGCTGATTTCGTCAAACGGTCAACAACGACCCAGATAGCATCACACTGACGTGAAGTCATAGGCAAGTGAGTGACAAATTCCATAGTCACGTGCTCCCACTTCCATTCGGGAATCTCAAGATTCTGCAGTAATCCACCTGGTCGTCGGTGTTCAGCCTTGACCTGTTGACAAACCAAACATCTCGAAACAAATTGATACACACTCCTCTTCATACCTTTCCACCAAAATCTAGTTCGCAAGTCCTTATACATTTTCATGCTTCCAGGATGAACTGATAATCGACTCCTGTGAGCTTGAGAAAGAATACCGTTCCTGAGTTCCGCAACATCAGGTACAACCACTTGATTAGATAAGCACAATAATCTATCTGCCTGAAAATGGAATCCAGATGTATTAACCCCATTGGCTAGACGTGCCAAACGCTTAGTCTTAACATCAGATATCTGAGCATCTCTGATCCGAGAATACAATGCTGGCTCATATAGAATAGTATACAATCGAATCCCATTTCTCCCTTTCCTGTGCTTGAGCATAAAACTAAATGGATAACACTCTTGTATCATATGAGATATTTCATTAGTCTGAAGTGCAGACAGTCTCACCTGCCGACTCAAGGCATTAGCAGTAAGATTAGCAGAACCTGGATGATATTTGATTTCACAATCATAATCCTTCAGAAGATCCATCCAGCGTCTCTGTCGCATATTCAACTCCGCCTGAGTGAATAAATACTTCAAACTCTTGTGATCCGTAAATATCTCAAATTTCTCGCCATAAAGATAATGCCTCCAAATCTTGAGTGCAAATACAATGGCGGCTAACTCGAGATCATGTACTGGATAATTATTCTCATGCGTCTTCAACTGTCGAGAAGCATAGGCAATAACATGTCCATGTTGTGTAAGAACACATCCTAACCCCTGACCAGAGGCATCGGTATAGACAACATAACCTCCTGATCCAGAAGGTAGAGCTAACACAGGTGCAGTAGTAAGACGTCTACGCAGCTCGTGAAATGACTCCTCACAATCCTGAGGATCATATGAAGGCAACATCTTTCCGTGTAAGCTGTGTCAAAGGCCTGGCCAACTGTGCAAAATTCTCTATGAACCGACGGTAATAACCCGCTAGACCCAAGAAACTTCGAATCTCAGCAACCGTCGTCGGACGAGACCAATTCAGCACTGCCTCTATCTTACTTGGATCAACAGATATCCCTTAACTAGAAATTACATGACCGAGAAACACTACTCGATCAAGCCAGAATTCGCACTTGCTTAATTTTGCATACAGCTTCTTATCTCGTAACGTCTGTAAAACAATCCTCAGATGCTGTGCATGCTCATCCTTCTCATGAGAATAGACAAGAATATCATCAATGAAGACGATGACAAATCTATCCAGATATTCTCGAAATACCTGATTCATCAGATTCATAAAGACTGCCAGTGCATTCGTCAAACCGAATGGCATCACCAGAAATTCATAATGCCCGTATCTGGTCCTGAAAGCAGTCGTAGAAATATCTGAGTCTCGTACCCGCATCTGGTGGTATCCAGATCTCAGATCTATCTTCGAGTAAACAGAAGTACCCTGTAATTGATCGAACAGATCCTTAATCCGCGGCAAAGGATACTTATTCTTGATGGTGACATGTTTCAACTGCCTGTAGTCAATACATAATCGCATCGATCCATCCTTCTTCTTGACGAACAAAACAGGTGCTCCCCACGGAGAAACACTCGGACGAATATATCCCTTATCAAGCAGATCCTGCAACTGCTGTTTCAATTCCCTCATCTCTGACGGTGCTAGACGATAAGGTGCTTGGGATATAGGCGTCATTCCTGGTACTAGATCAATACCAAATACCTCTCGAACTGTAGGAAAACCAGGAATCTCATCAGGGAATACATCAGGAAACTCGCTGACAACCGGTAACTGATCGATACCCGGACTACTCGTGGACATATAAACTGCATAGATGAGGTAGCCCTCCCCACCTGACTCTAAGACATGACATGCCTTCAAAGCCGAAACAAGTGGCATCGGAGGTCGCGCACCCTCTCCATTAAAATTCCAGCTATCACCCTCATCCGGATGAAACTGTACCAGACGCTGATAAAAATCCACAGTAGCGTGATACAAAGTCAGCATATCTATTCCCAAAATACAATCAAAATCTGCCATTGCTAGAATCATCAGATTAGCAGACAACACGTGACCCTCAAAATCTAGAAGGCAACCCATCACTAGACGCTTAGTCACTACCTCCTGCTCCAGCGGAGTAGATACAACTAAATCCATATCTAATGATAGTCTCTTAACAAAACGGCTAGAAATAAAGGAATGCGATGCTCCAATATCAATTAAAACGCAGGAATATCACATAACAAAAAGGTACCTGCCAACATGCGATCGCTTCCCTCAGTAGCTTGGTCTTGAGACAGAGCAAACACCTGCCCTTGTGAGTGTGGATGGTAACCAAAAGAAATCTGTGGTGCTGGCTGCTGACGTGGAAAAGTAGAAGCCTGAGTTCCAACCTGTAATCCCGATCCACTAGCAGAACCCATACGCTGAGGACAATCTCTCCGCAGATATCCCTGCTCACCACAAATATAACAAGCACCAGCAGCCTTCCGACATGAAGCTGCTGGATGTTTCCCTCCACAGTGGCTGCAAAATTTCTCCTTCTTCTTCTTCTTCTTCCCAAAACGGAATGTACCTCGTGAACCATGAGAACCAAATAAAGTAGTAGGAGTAGAAGAAGACATAGGTCCAGATTGCACAACAGATTGAGTTCTAGGCTCAAAAGATCCAATAGGCTGTCCTGACATCATCAACTGTGCCCGCCTGTTGCTGGTCTCCACAAGATGGCAACGGTTCACCAAAGTCTCATAAGATGTCGGATCATCACAGACGACAACTTGTGAGTAGATATCTTGATTCAAGCCTTGCAGAAAGATATCATACTTGGACGCATCACTGTCACTGATATGAGGACTGAAAGGTAGCAGATCAAGAAATTGTTGCTGATATTGATCAATAGTCATTGATCCTTGCCTCAGAGTAAGCAACTCCATCGATCGTGCCTGGCAAACAGCTGGAGGAAAATACAGTTTCTGAAACTGCTGACAGAAATCTCCCCAAGTCACTTGTCCTCTCTTAGTACGCGCCTGAGCAGCCTTGGAATCCCACCAAAATCGTGCTCGATCCTCTAGAACTAATTCTAGAACTTCCAATTTCTGCTCCTCAGTGCAATCGAAAGCTCGAAAAGCACTCTCGAGTTTGGACATCCAACTTCTTGCTTGTTCAGGATTCTCGCCTCTCACCAAGGGTTTCGGTCCTACTTGCATGAACTTATTAATAGTGTAGCGACGTCTACCCTCATGAGGACGATACTGATCATCACGATGACGATGATGACGATGATGACCACCTCCCTGGCCAATACTACCGTGAATCTCGTCAGCCATATCCTGAAAAGAATTGCACATTAAAATCCCAAATGTGCAAGAATTACTCAAGACTAAACTAAATCCCAAGTACTAATTTCCAAAATCTATGCATGCTCTGATACCAAAAATGTAGTGAACCTGCATGGAATCACCTACTAACTGGCAACTAATAGCATGCATTAAACTTAATACAACCAAATACTTAACAGAGTAAAACGTGCGGAAACATAATCCATAAATTACATATCAGCTTAGTAAAATATATCCAGGCTTAATACTGTAGTGATACAACCATATCGTAAAACTTAAAAGTAAAAATTATACAGCTATATCGAATCCTGCTGTATAATAAAATCCTCAAGGCTCCTGCTCCCTAGTCCTGCCTTGAACTACCAGCTCCGTCCATCCTGCGACCTGCCCCATTGGAATAGGGTGTCCAAGATAATAACTAGGACGTAAGCGCTAACGCCCAGTACATAAATATGAGTAAACATATGTATATAGTGCATGCAACATGATGACTGGTAAAGGGTCATCTGAAAAGTCATGCTCAGTACCGGCGCCACATGAGTGCTGCCACCGCACAGATCAACATCTGGGTGCAACCACACTCGTCAAGTACACCAAAGTAGTCAGATATAAATGTCCCCGCCATCGCGGTACTCTCAGTGACAGACTATCGAGTATAGAGCTGAGCGGCTCTATAATCAGGTATATCAAGATATTGTCTCAACGTGTATATGCACATGACATATGAATATAGAAAGCGGTAAATCATATATCATGCCATATAATAATGCCAAATAAATGCAACATATAAACATGTATACTCGCTGGCAATCTCAGTCAATGTGTACGTACCTCTAAGCTAGTTCAAGTATAGTAGGATCCTAGGTTCCAAGCCTATATTCAAAAGTTCATCGTATCACTACACAAGTTCTATAAGCCTTAACTAAGCTAATAAGTACTTCCAAAACTTAAATAGATTCCCAGACCATACCTTCGTCCATCGATAGCCCTTTGAAGTCGCTAGTCCCGGATGACTATAACCACTCCTTGGTTATTCCAGAACCTCTATTATAACCGATAGGGCCCTCAAGTGTATAACTCACACTATATAACTGAAGAAAAAAACTCGGAGTTCATATTTCAAATTGAAATCGAATGAGTCCTATTTATAGGAAAATTTTTGGTCAAGTTCGGGCCCTCCGAACTGGGGATCGGATCGTCCATTCCAACTCAATGCATGCATGCAAGCCACGTCGGGTTCGGAGCCTCCGAACTCAGGTTCGGATCGTCTGAACTTTTCTTCGTCCGACACTTGTCAAAATCCATGGCTGAGTAATCCTGCTTGCATGGCATGAGGGAGTTCGGGCCGTCCGAAGTCCTCTTCAGACCGTCCGAACTGGCTTAGAAAATGAAAATCCAATTCTTGATTCTGAAGTCCGATTAAATCCCGGAATTGGTTAATCACCAATCCTTAATTATGTTTAACATATTATTATCTTAAAATAAAATCTGAGTTACTACAATTATAATAACGTGATGAGTCTTTGAAACCTTATTATAATAACGTGATGTGATTATATTTTTTAATTTAATATATAATATCACTCTTTTTTATAAATGTAATCTCCATTATTGTAGGACCGCATGGCTTATGACCGGAGTTGGATGGATTGGCGAATTGTTAATGGATTATTGACTAATGAGTTCGTTAATGGGGTGGAGGTATTTGTTGCTTTTACAAAGAGTAATCCAACATGTTTATCTGACGGAACTATAATGTGTCCATGCAATCGGAAGAAATGTCAGACTCTAACTTATTTAGACGAGATCACGGTGAAGGAACACTTTTGTAGATATGGGTTTGTTCCTAACTACTACAATTGGTTCTTTCATGGGGAAAATTACATCCATCCATCGTTCCCAGGAGTTAATATGGATGCACCATCTTCGTCTCGAAGTAGTCGGCGTACGACCACAGATGATTTGCCACCATACTTCACAGGTGCACTAAATCGAGACACATATTCTAAAAATGAATACCAATTGGGAAGCGAACAACCTTATTATGATTACCAAGATGTTACTGATGAGGAGGTATTCAAAGAGGATCATGATGCCAACGTCGTAGAAGATCCCAATGTCAACGTCACTGAGGAGAATCCAAACATCATTTCCAGGGCTCTATATGATATGATCAAATCGATAGAGAAAGAGATTTTGGAAGGAAATCCACACGGACATACCTTGTTGTCTGTTCTTGCAAGGTTATTGAAGATGAAATATGTCCTATCGATCACAATTTTCCAAAAAACTTCAATGCAACCAAGAAACTAGTTAAGGATTTGGGGCTTCCGGTTGATAAAATTGATTGCTACAACAACAACTGCATGATATACTGGGGTACAGACAACGAGTTGACATCATGCAGATTTTGTGAGCATCCGCGCTACAAACATGGTCGATCCCGTGGATCTCGGAATAATAAGAAGCTGACGCCGTACAAACGGATGTATTACTTCCCACTCACCCCTCGTCTCCAACGTTTGTATGCATCAGAAGCGACGTCGTCACATATGCGATGGCACCACGACCATATATATGACGGAGAAACGATGACTCACCTGTCGGACTCACCTGCTTGGCGTAATTTCACAGAAACACACCTTACTTTTGCATCGGAGATCAGGAATGTGAGACTAGCACTTTCTGCTGACGGTTTCCAGCCTTTTGGTCAGTCAGGGCAGCAATATTCGTCATGGATTGTGATTTTGACTCCTTATAATTTGTCGTCTTGGATGTGCATGAAAGATGAGTACATGTTCCTCACCGTGCTTGCTCCTGGTCCAAAGAACCCGAAGGACAAACTTGATGTATTTCTACAACCACTTGTCGCAGAACTTCAGTCACTCTGGTTTGACGGTGCTATTACGTATGACGTTCACTCTCGTACGAACATCACTTTGAGAGCAACTTTGACGTGGACGATCAATGATTTTCCCGCATACGCAATGTTATCCGGTTGGAATACAGCTGGTAAACAAGCATGCCCACACTGTAAGTCAGACTCGGAGGCGTTCACACTGCAGCATATCAGGAAGACTTGTTGGTTCGATAATCACAGAAAGTTTCTTCCAGTCGAACATCCATTGCGCCAGAGTAGAAACCTTTTCATAAGTGGTCGCACTGTGTCGCACACTGCCAGGCCTATGAGAACCGGATTTCAGTTACTGGACGAGTTGGACTCATACGGTTTTCTCCCATCGTACGAAGTAGACGCTGAAGAGCATAACAAAGAGTAATCCAAAATGGCGGCAACCGGTTGGAAGAGAAAGCGTGGCAAAGTGCCTCCTACAGTAGATCAGGCGATATGGGCTACCTATCTTGCCTATTGGGAGGAGGAAGCGTGGCAGAAGATGGCGGCGGCGTACGGGAAGAACAGGTGTAGCGAGCCTGCTGGTCCAGGGACTAGTCTCTCTAGGCACATTGCCGGCTCGAGACCCTATGCGGTGCACGCTGCGAGTATGGTAAAAAATATTTTACGTGCATAATACTAAAAATTATTATGTTAGAAATATTATTTTCATATTAACTGTTCGTTAATTGTAATGATCTCTGCTTGTATGTCCAATGCAGCGTCAGGAGCTGAACAGAGATCCAAACAGTTACGAGCTCCATTTGAAAACGCACAGGCGGCCGAACGGGACTTTTGCTGATGGCAAGTCCCAGCAGATCAGCGTACGCCAAAATGAAACTATGCTTTATTTTTTAAAGAAATTCTGCAATTTTAGTGATATTTATTCATATGTCATTTGTGAAACAGGAGGATGTCGAGCGTCGCATCGACGAGCAGTTCCCACAGAGGCATATTGGAGATGCCCCCAGCACTTTTCGACGGCTGATGATGTGAACGCGATTTATTTCGACGTTGTTGGTGGTGTATGTCATCGACGGGTATATGGTATCGGGTCTACCGCACATACCATATACCCGGATGAAATGACACCTCGTCCTTATGGGTCTAACCAGATGAAGTCGACGATGGCAGTGCAAAATAAGGCGATACAGGCCACCAGAGCTGAGGTGGAGGCTGCGAGACTGGAGACCCAGGCTGCGAGACAGGAGACCCAGACAGCCAGACAGGAGAGCCAGGCAGCCAGGCAGGAGACCCAGCAGCTTCGAGCAGAGCATGAGCAAACTCGATCGCGCATGAGCAAGATGGAGCAACTGTTGGCTAAGATCTTATCTGCAGCCAACAAGAAGAAGAAACAATCCATAGAAGACACACGTGCTGTTGCTGGGGCCTCATGTCCATCGTACTTGTTGCGTATTCAGGACGACACTCAGCATGGCGACGACGACGACGACGACGAAAATGGGGGCGACGATGACGAGACACAGCAGGCTTCGGATTGGTCACAACTCATATATCAGTAGTCAGACTACTGTTTGTATAAAAATTTGGATAATTTGTGTGCACTTTGGTTTAATATTTGAAGTAGTTAAAATTATTGGACAAATTTGTTCTTTTATTAATTTATATATGTATAAAATATATAAAAACATATTTATAAAAATATTTATATTTATATTTTATAAATGAATAAAAAATATATTTATTAATAAAATATATAAATAAAAGTTTATTTTACATAATAATATTATTTATAATTTAATGTTTTATACATTTAAATATTTGCCACGGTTTAAGTATAAGCGCGGCAAATATTGCGACACTTGAATACAACCGTGGCATTACTTTGCCACTGTTGACTTTAAACCGTCGCATATTTTGCGACGCTTGTAAATCAACCGTGGCAAATTATTGCTTCGTTTGTGTTAAAGCGTCTCTATTTTTTGCCACGATTTATAATCAAACCGTCGCAAAATTTGCGACGCTTTAGTTAAACCGTGGCAACAAAATGCGACGATGCATTTTGCAACGGTACATGAAAATCGTCGCAAAACCGTTGCAAAATCGAATTTGCAATTCCTTTTGCGACTCTATAACCGTCGCAAAAGCCGGAAATTTTTTGTAGTGTAATCCTATGTTCAAACAAATCCACCACCATTTCCAAACAAATTAACCTGAAAATATGTGCATGGTCGAAAATCGAAATCAAATCTAAATATCTAGTGCATTGCAAAGTCAAACAAATGGCTCCCAGAAATTCTTGATCGAGTCTTCTCACATAATTTACCTAAAGCTGTCAAAAAATTAAGGCAAAACATCAAATGACAAAAAAAATATATCTAAAAAATCTAATATTATTTTCTATCAGCATTTTAAAATAAATAAATATTTTTCAAAAGGTCAAAATTTTTGTCATTTAGTAGATAAATAAATCTATGTTATAAATTTTAATTATTTTTTAAAATATGTTTAAAAAAATTTATATCAAAGTTCTAATTAAGTGAACACAAAAATTAAATGCAATTACTTTAAATAAAAAATTAACGAAATTAAAAAGTAGATACAACTTCCTAGCTATCAAATTTCAATTTTGAACTAAAAATTTGTATGTTATTTTTTTTTATATATATATAACCAGTATTATACCACGTGCGATGTACGAGACTTTTTTTTTATATGTAATTAATACTAAAATTAGTAAGTATGAATTTTTTTAAAAAAATAATTAAAATACAACTATATTAAGGTTGAGTTTGAATAAGAAAATATTTGAAATCGGTTGATTTAAAGGTATCTTCATTGTTTAAACAACTTTTAAAAAAATCAATTCATCTTTATATTGTTTTACTCTATACTTTAGCTAATCACAATAGATTTCAAATATTTAGAATATTAAAATCATTTGAAAGTATTTGTGTTGATTGAAAATATCTAGGAGACTGAATTGCGTTTCTATTACTGAAGTTTTTTAGAAACGATAAAAAACTTCGTAATATAAAACTTGTGGTTGAATTTTTTCTAGTTGTTATATATACTACAATTCAAAATTTTAAGATTATTCGGATTCGACATTTTTAGACCATTGTGATTCGTAACTATGGATACCGCTGAGCATTATAAAACATGAAGTTCTTCAAATAAATACTACATGGAAAATGATTGCTCAGTCATCAAATAATAATATATTTATTTGAGAAATATTTGTACAAAGTTTTGATTTAAAAAATAGAATAATAATAATAAAATCAATATACAAATATTTAACGTACCAAAAAATCACCACGACATTTTGAATTTTAAAAAAATCGAGAAAATATATATATTTTTTAAATTCCTTTTAACATTTTATTTTTTAAAATGCATATAGTTTTTAGTGTGAAGAATTTTTAATAGAAGTTTTTTTTCATACTTCTTTTAACTATTTATTTATTTTCATTTTGTAAAAATATTTGAAGAAAAATAATATATTTTGATGAATCATTTTTTTGGTGGATGATTTATTTTTCTGCACATTAATTTCTAAAATCTAAAAAAAAATGAAGAAAAGGTTTTGTTTTTGTTTTTTTATTTGTTGCAAAAAATCTAATATTCTATTAAATATTATAAATTTTTTATTTTCCAAAGGGATTTGTTTATCTAATAATTATGAATTTAACATATGCAATATGTTGGGTTGTGAAACACAAACAATCTTGATTTTGATAATAACAAAACTTGTTATTGTGTTTCTAACATATTTACTTAAGTGTATAGGTCATACATCACATTTTGGAAGTGATAAGCTTGTGAAACAAAATTTCAGCACACTTAGTTTCTGGCAAAATGAATTGTTTTGATGATATCTCATAGCTGGATAATCCAAATTACCAGCGGCCAAAAATACTGGACCACCAACTTAAAAAGATTCAAGTCATATTTCAAACCATTAGGACTAAATCAGATGTTATCTTGATGAAACTGCTATCGAAAGACGCTACTGGAGCTGAACCAGATAAGCAGAAAACAAAAACCAGTAGTGTTGTGAAAAATGATCGCAAGCGTACGAGTGTCAAATTTTAATAAAGTGATGAATCAAGTATCGTTTCCACATAGAGTAAATTGAAAATATTCAGTGCTTGTAATTATAATAGTCTAAAATTTATCTAGAAAATCAATGATCAAGAGGTTTTGCAGAAAATAAAATAATCAATGAGTTTTTTATGGCACGCACACAACTTCCAGATAAAAATCAATCAAAAAAAAAAAGGTCTAGAGGTTTAGATTTCACCTGGTTTCAACAACAATCAATCTTAATTAATTAATTTTCATGAATTTCAGTCAATTAATAGCCAAGAACACTTAAGTATATTGTTAATTCCCTCTCTCGAGTGCCGAATAAAATATATCATCTATAATTCAATTCCAATATCCCTATTAAAAATCTACTTGCAGTGATCAATTCAAAACAATGTTCTTTTTAAAAGATCTGTTAAAATTATACACTCTCTCGAGTTATATAAATAATTAACAGTGTACATTCTATTGATCCCATTTAAAATCTCCTCACCCGAGTGCCAGATTTCAAATAAATATTACAATTCAATTAGTGATCAAATAATTGAAAAGACAATCAATTCTAGAAAAACAATTAATCTAGAAGAAACTCAATTCAATAAAATCAAAAATTCATGAAAGTGTCTACACCAGGTTCCATCTGACCTCTAAACTCTAAAAAATTAGTTCATACTCGAATTTACATAAACACAAAACATGTTCAGAAAATTCAACATAAATTCAGAATTAAATAAATAAAAGATAAGAATCAAATCCATCGTCGACGCCGTGTCCGGACTCTCAATCTCCGTCTTCGTTCTTCAAGTTAAAGCTCTAGAAATTCTTCACGCTCAAATCTCTCAATTCTCTGATCTGTGCATGTATGTGTGTAGCGGCTAACCTCTAATTCCGAGAATTCAATTCCTTTTATATGACATGGAAAAGCCCACTCAAAAAGCCAATAAAATATTAAAGTTTCCTTCCCGATAAAAACTCTAAAACGCTGAAATCTTGTCGGGGTGGGCGCTTAAGAATTCACGCGGGCGCCCATAACCCTCTGTTTTGTAATCTTCAATTCTTCACCAGAGAACAACGCGTTTGCTCTTGATGGTGCGCTAAAGAGAAGCGCTAAAATCGTTAAAAGCCCAATAACAAAAGCCCATTCTCTTCTTTTGTACAGCCTTGCTTTATTTCTTTCTCTACAGCCTTTTATTTTCTTTTCTTTTATCTCTTAATTCGCATTTTTCTTTCTTTTTTCAAAACACTTCAATAATTTCCTACAACCATAAAAACAACAAAACCCACACATATATCTGCTCGAAACAAACATTTAACAATAAAACTCATAACTAAATTAAGCGTATAAAATACACTTATCAAGTAGCTGCTGAGCAGTTCTGGTAAATGGTCCATATCTTGCAGCTCAGTTATCCAAATTGAACGATTCAGCATGTGTTACGAATATAAGACAATGATCTACAAATCATATGCAGAAGTCAAAGTCTAAATCGGATCATAATAAGCTGAGTATTTGGTGCATATCTCTCTCATACGAACTTGAAATTCGAAGAACAACTTTTTGCTCCCGCGAACATTTGAACATTCAAGCTTTCTAGTCTGTTAAGCTATCTGATCAAGAAACTCAAAGAACAATACTTAAACAAGTATTTTGATAATTAATTCAAGGATAATTTTTGTGCAAGTTCAAATCGAGTTTGTAATATTTTTATTTTATCAGTGTAGGACTGAAACTGAGTTGTAACTAGGAGTTCTGAGATAGGCAGTCATGTATAAATCCTAGTCTTGTAGTGGGGTTTTGCAATTGTGTTGTAAAATTCAAAGTCTTATAGTGATATCCTTACGAGGTGGAAGAAGGGATGACATGAGAGTGATTGAAATCTCAAAACATCCATAAACATCTTATTGTGTCTTGTATCAGTCTACCTACATACTATTAGTCTTGCATACACACTTAGACTAAGTGTTTAGAATATGCCTTTTGACATATTTTCGCACAAATACTGTTTGTCAGCTTGCATTAGACACTAAGATAAATTTGGAATTCAATAACCAAACTGATTGAATTCATTATCAGCTCATTAGAATATTTTTTAAGTGTATTCACCATCCCTCTACACTCTAAACCGATCCTAACAAAAGGGATATCATCCAATCAAATTTTAAATTTTGAACCAAAAATTTTACATTATCATGTATAAGTAGGGAAAATTGCTTTTTTAGTCCTGTATATTTGTCACTTTGCGATTTCAGTCCTTTATATTTTCAGATTTCAGTTTTAGTCCGCTATCTTTATTTTTTGGCATTTTTAGTCCTTTTTCCGACGTGGCGCTGACGTGGCACCAATTCAGTGCTGATGTGGAGCTGACATGTACAGTGACACGTAAGCATTTTCGAATAAAAAGGACTAAAATTGCCAAAAATCAGAACATATAGGACTAAAACTGAAATATAAAAAACATAGAGGACCAAAATCGCAAAGTGACAAATATACATGACCAAATTTGCAGTTTTTCCTATATAGTATTTATGAAAATTTACACAAATACATTTTAAAAAACAAAAATTAATTAAAATTAAAAGGTAGCAATAGCATCCGATCAAATTTCAAATTTTGAATTGAAAATTAGTACATTATCATACATAATATTTATGAAAATTTTCAAATATATGGACACAAAAAATTAAGTGAAATTAGAAAATAGTGATAATATCGATTTAATTTCAAATTCTTAACCAAAACTAGTATATTATCATATCCAACTTTTATGAAATTTTTTACATATATATATATATATATATATATATAAATAACTAAAATTGAAAAACAATAATTAACATTTGATCAAATTTTAAAATTAGAACCGAAATTTAGTACATTATCATATATAACATTTACAAAATTGTTAAAAGACAAAAAAAAAATAGCTGAAATTAAAATATAATGATAAAGCCCCGATCGAATTTCAAATTTTAAACAAAAATTTGATGTGTTATCATGTATAGCATATATGAAAATTTTACACACACACACATATATATATATATATATATATATATATATATATTAAATTTATATATAAAATTTATGGAAATTATATATATGGTCACCATAAATAATCGAATTAAAAATTAGTTCCCATCAAATTTTAAATTTTGAAAGTAAAATTGGTACATTATTATATATAACATTTATGAAATTTTTTACATATATATCAATTTTTTTTAAAACGAAAATGGTGCATTATTATTGTTGGATTTTGGACCACAAACAATCATGATTTTGATGATAAGAAAACTTGTTATTGTGCTTCTAACATATTTACTCTAGCATGAAGTTGATAAACTAAAAATGGAAGTCAAAACTCAAAGTTGCAAAACTGAATCTCAGGCAAGCTTACTATTTTGATAAACTAAAGATGGAAGTCAAAACTCAAAGTTGCACCCAAATATCTCTCTCCCAATAATTGCACTCCTTGCAATAAATGAGAATTGAAATCATGACCTTGGCTCTAATACCAATTATAAGACCGAACGCTTGACGATTTTCCAAAAGTTAAAACTGGTGGTAATGGTTACACTCAAATATTTTAAATCGCACAACAACTCAAAATTAGATATTAATTACATATTTATTAGCAATTACCAATTACTGTGTAAAAATTTTCACATCGGATAATTAAGACTATTTATAGAAACTGAGTAGAGACGATAAATTTCTATTTTAAGCTAAAACTTTGTTATATATATATATATATATATATATATATATATATATATAGTTTGGATATCAAAGATAATCACCATGGGCACCTACATGGGCAACAACTGACGTGACAATCACTGATTGGATCAACTGTTGGTCATGTAGGTGTCCATGGTAATTGCACATGATACATACACACACATATATATATATATATATATATATTTATATATATATATTATAGAGTTTTGATCACATGGGTACCTTGTGCATCTAATAAGTGATTGTCACGTCAGTTGTTGCTCACGTAGTTATCCATGGTGGTTGCCCTTGTGATCGAAATATATTTTAGAAATCAAATACAAGTGATACAAAAATGTTTTATTTAGGTAAATAAATATATAAATCGTATCTACTTCTAGTATTAATGTTAAAAAGGATAAATAACATGCTCTACCATTTACAGCTCAATTTTTGGTTTAAAATTATCCGCTAATTTTGATTTTCATTGTACAATATCATTTTTTACAATCTGTATTCTTTTTGATTTTTTTTTTTATATTGATCACAAATATTCCACAATTTTTTTTATTATATTCGTTCAAGTGTACATATATAGATCAATTCCACAAAAAAATCGAGAAATACTGGCTAATAAAAGGTAGAGTAAATGTGATCCTACCTATATATATTTTTTAGTGGAGCTCACATATATTAATAAATTTTTTGAGACGCATAGTGAAACGAAATTACATCTGTTCATATCGATTAATGCACACTTGTGCATGGAAACCTATCAAATATCTAAGATAAGTACAAATAGATAAACAATTAATTGTAAAAATCCTACCAAATTTAATTAATTCTCATAAGTGATCGTTGCAAAATCTAACTGTTCTTTATAATTAATTAATTAGGAGTTGATCTTTTACAATCGAAACAGGATTTTCTTCACTTACACTACGTACATGACTAATTAAGTTTCCTATCCCAACAACAATCCTAGCTAGCTAGCTCGTACGAATTCATTGACCAAAATTTGACTATAAAAGAGCATTGAGCTAGCTAGGCACATCAAAATATATAATTAATAATCAACAAATTAAGAAATAAAAAAATGGGGCATGTAATTGTTGAACATTTGGTCACGGTTGTTGTGTTAGCCTCCATTCTCCAAGCAACCCATGCGTGTTATTTCACCCAGAAATACAAGGTTGTAATCATCAGTTGGATCCCCGTGGACTCACCCGATCCATTGAAACTCCATTGCAGATCGAAGAACGACGATCTCGGTTATCATAAACTTTTTCGAAACCAAAGTTTCTCGTGGACATTCTGCGAAAGTATATTCCAGAATACGTTGTTCTATTGCAACCTCAGTTGGGGTCTAAGGTACCAATCTTTCCAAGCTTTTAACTCGGAAGACGCAGGAATGTGCGACGGAGGGCTATGTTTTTGGCTGGCAAGAAGGAATGGTATTTATTTCTCAAAAGTAAACTCAACCTGGAACAAGAAACTTGATTGGTATATCCGAGACGCATAGATAATAATGCTTTGTACGTAATATTGTTACGTTGAATAATGCACTTTTCACTATTATTATTATTATTATTATTATTATTATTATTATTATTATTATTATTATTATTATTATTATTATTATTTAAATAAATAAATAATCAATTTTCATGATAAAGTAATGAATTAATAACAACTTTTATCATCATTTTTATTACTTTATTTTTTTTTTAATTTCAATTCCTTAACTAATTTGGGTATGTACATCCTATGAGACAATTCAAATACATCTATTCATAAGATATGTCGATTCAATCCATATATAGATTGAAAGATAATATTTTCGACATAAAAGTCATATTTCTTGGGTTGGGTCGAGCAGAAAATCCGTCTAATAAAACTAACTCGTGAGACAATTATATTAGATATAATTTAAAATAAAAATAACTTTAAATTCATTCGTATTTATAATAGGATTAAAATAAGTAATAATCAAATATCCATGGTTTTATTTTTTTGAGACGATGTATATATTATGTTTTAAATAGTAGCTAAAGTTCTTATGTTTACATCTTAAGTTAATTATTTCAATAAATATGGATTACGTTTTAAGTTTTATTCTTTAATATTTATCTTCAAATTATTTACATCGATTTATTTAATTTTTTTTTATATTTGACACAAATAATAGTAGGAAAGAAGTAAAGTGGAAGTTAAAAAATTTAAATAGACCGAAAAAATGGAATATATATGTGAGAAATTATTATACTCAATTATCTTGTGCGTTTTTCATATTTGTCCCTCATTTTTTTTTTTTTGGAAATTTTACTTGTATAATCATCATTACTATTTTATTTATATATAGAGAATAAAGGGGTAAACATGTACATAGAGAATGCAATAACTTTACCCATATCATTTTTTTTATAGTAGAAATAAATTTAGCTTAATGGAAAGTTTAACATAAAAGATTCAGAACTTGGCCAATAAACAACACCACTCCCGACTTATTATTAATCGTCCGACCCAGAAACAACGGCAGCTTCTGAAAGAAAGAATTAATACATGGAGAATCTACGTTTATCTTCACGGCCTTGTTGCTTAATTGTTCTTCAAATCCTACACGAAATTTAATTTACACCATGGAATCTTCACTTGTTCATATAAAAAATTTAGTTCAATAAAAGAGTCCAAAAGTAGGATATTATTTTATTAGTTAATATCAACTGTATCATACATACTTCGGCCTGGATTTATAAATATACGGCAAAATTTCATATTTCATTAATCCTATGTTCAAACAAATCCACCACCATTTCCAAACAAATTAACCTGAAAATATGTGCATGGTCGAAATCAAATCTAAATATCTAGTGCATTGCAAAGTCAAACAAATGGCTCCTAGAAATTCTTGATCGAGTCTTCTCACATAATTTACCTAAAGCTGTCAAAAAATTAAGGCAAAACATCAAATGACAAAAAAATATATCTAAAAAAATCTAATATTATTTTCTATGAGCAAATTGGTGATAAATCCCCAAACCCAAACTTGACTTTGCCCTAGCTCTCTACCCATAAGATTCTTTGCAATAGCTCCCTAGGACCACAAAATTTGAATATTAAATTGTTTAATTCTTGTACTGGATTTATGATTTTTTATGCTTAAAATCTAAAGACTTTATGCTAAAATCTGAAGATTTTGTGCTTATTCATGGTACAAAGAATTATCCGTAAAAATGGTATCAAAGCCGTAGGTTAATTATTCAGACATAATATTATTCGTTAATTCATGCTTTTCTTTGTTGAGAAGAAGATTTTTTTAAAAAAGATGACTTCAAACGAAGGTTTGAATCAAGAGGATTTTATTCATATGAAATCCTATAAATAAGTTAATCTATTCACAATAGATTACTTACAACAGGTTGTGATTAATGCTCTTAATTTTGAAGAGATAAAGAAAAATGATTTTTAACTCTCAATTTTTAGAGATTACCCCAGATTCCTCTAAACTCTCCAGAGATCTTAGAGAAATTCAAAAGACGGTACAATATTACAGCAATCAGCTGTATGAAATACCTCGGCAAATTGAAGAAATTCTTAAGAAACAAGAAGAAATTCTTGGAAACCTAAAGGATCTTCAAAATAAAATCATAAATCTAGAACACACTTCGGGTTCTAGAAAAGGAAATACAGGAGGAAGGTTACCACTCTCATTTGGTACCGAACCTTTGTTACATCAAAAAGGTAAAACCAAAATGGTCCAAAAACCTTTAACCAATGATAAAATGATGATTAATCTTATAAAATCAGTATCAGAGAAAAACACTATCTGATGACTACTTTAGAAAGATTAAATCTCGAGGATCTACAAGATCTTGCGGATTCTTTTGCGAATCTCAAAGTAGTAGATCTAAAAATGAATTTCCCTGAGGGTGAACAACCCATAGGAAATCCCCCAAGATATGTGGTTAAAACAAAAGAACCACATAGTGAGTTCCAGGTTGGAGAAAATTCACATCCAGCAGGAACCAGATCAAGAAGGAGTAAAATCTCATTCCATCAAACTCCTTACGGAAAAACTGTTTTAGATCCAATACATCCTTACGGGGTTATGTTAAACCTTGATGTTTTGGACTTCAAAAATAGAGAAGATCTTATAGATGATTGGACGTCAGCTATGAGAATAGCAGCAGGGACATTAGATCTCAATAAAGAAGGATTCATTAAACTTCTAGAAATGAGTCTAATGGGATCTGTTAAGATCGCATGGGAGATGACTATGCCAGAAACTAAGGAATCAATTTTAGCAGGAGAATCCCTCAGCGAGATTGGAGAAAGAATGACCACCCTATTTAAAGCACAATTCATAGGGGTAGACTATTTCAATAATCAAGATACAGAGAAAAAGAGAAGATATACTCAAGATCTTTATGGCCTCGAGTTACATAATATCTGCTTAGTTGATGAATACATTATGTTATTCACTAAATACAGATGGAATTTGGAAGTCGAGAAAAATATAGCTATTCAGCTATTTTTTGCAAAAATGCCAAGCCCCTGGAGAGAAATGCTGATTAAAGAATATGTTCCAGGCAATCTTGATACATTGGCAAGACGTGCCTCCTTTTTGAAAGAAAAATTAGCAGAATGGTGCCATATGGCAGCATTACAGAAGAACTACAAGAAAATAAGGGGTATAGATAAGCGTACACCTTTGTGTTGTAGAGAAAATGATCTTCCAACGATCATTAAAAACAGATCACAGGGATTTAAAAGGAAGAAATTCAGAAATAATCCCTATAATAAAAGAATGAAAAGTTCTTGGAAACCAAGAACATTTTGGTCCAAACAAAAGGCCAGATCCTATAGATCAGGTAGAAGAAGTGGACCTACAAGAACATCCCAGCAACAGGCTCATCACAAAGCAGGGGAAGAACACCATCAAGAAGAACTTTCAGAAGAACTCATACAAGAGCAAGTGAAAGTTTCAAGGATTGCAACTGCTGGACATGTGGAGCAAGAGGACATATATCTACAAATTGTCCAGAAAACGAGAAAAAATGAGTTAAACTCTTTGAAGCAACACCAGATATGGATGATGCGGTCTTCTTTCAAGATCTAGTCCAAGTATATCAATTTGAGGATATCCCATCAGATGAAAGCATATACGAAGAAGAGATATTGTTTAGTCGAGAGGTTTCTGAAGATGAATCAGAATCAGAATCAGAGTAAAGAGGAAGTGTTTCGCCATGAAACACATGAAAGTTTGGCTGGGTTCTTTAGTCAAACCATGATATCTCATAATATGGTCCAAAGGATTATGAGAGAAAATCCAACATTACAGAAGTACCAAGGATTTTCGGCAGGACAAGTTGAAAGAGTCTTAGGAAATCTAGGGCTAAGACAAAGAAGACATAATTTGATTTATAAGGTATCCAGAAGGGAAATGGCGATCCCTATGGAACTAACCAGTAATCAAATTGAAATGCAGTTAATTCCCTTTGAAGAAATTCGAGAAGAATTACAGAAATTAAAAGAAGAAGTAGCAAAGACAATGTCTTGGATTCATATTGGAGCAATCCAGATTATGATCAAGGCTACTTTTAAAGAGGGAATAGATTCACCCATAGATATCGTAGTATGTGATAAAAGAATGGGGAATATACAAGATGCGGTTCTAAAAACTATCTCGGGAAATTTATGTGCAGGAAAAAAATTGTGGGAGTTATTTATCCAAGAATAGCCTACAATTTAGCTGATAGAGATTTTAGTCGAGCCTTGACTTTGCATAAAAACTTCAAGGAAAAAATACTAATGAAGGAAGGTAATAGGCCATATTCTATTACGTATCAAATTTCATATGCTCTTTCTAATACTCACCATTCTGAATTATTTATTAGAAATGAGTTCATTGAAATTCCAGAGATCTTTGGAAAAGTTGCTCAAGCAATATATCCGGAAAGAATCGAGTTTCCTTTAATTCAGGAAACAGACATTCAAATTCAAGACAAACCGGTTCTATACAGAGACCTTAAAATAGAACCCCGAAGGTTATCTTTCCAAGGAGACAGAATGACAAGCAGGAGATGGGACAAATCTCCTATTCAAGAAATTCCACCAGAAGAAAAAGAGTTTTCTATAATAGGAAAGCTTAGATCTCCAGAAGGATGGAAAGAAGTGAAAATAGTATTCGAAATTACAAGTCATCGGAACTTGTTCCCTTGTAACTCGATTTACTATTTGGAATAACAGGAAAAAGGAACTTACCAAGGAGTGATAAATATTGGAGAATTGGAAGTTCAAATCTGGGGAATTTCAGGAAAAGAAATAGATCAACTCATTCTTGGTCTAGAATTCCTGGAGGACCATAAACCATGGAAACGCCTTGAAAAAGGAATAGAGTTCATGGCAAAAGAAAAGACTTGGAGAATTCAATAAGAATTCTATGAAATGGAAAACCAAGAGAATTGGATAAGGGACAATCCCTTAATCAGATTCGAGAACTCTGTTCACAGACAGAGGAAGAAGCAACAGTTGAAATTAGTAAGTCATGAACATGATTTACTAGAACGCATTGAAGAAGTAGAAAGGAGTAACCATACTCTACCTTCTGAGGCCTTAGGGAAACTAAAGGTAAATAGTCTTAATCGGATTACTGAGTTACAACACAGTCTGTTAAAATGGCGGGGCCATTTAGTAATCCCTTTAAAAAATGACAACAAGTCCTTTCTCCATATACATTCCGATAGAGATGTTATATGTACAATATAAGGCTGAGTATTTTGCAGCTTATATTGACTCGGGAGCAGGAATTTGTACAGCAAAAAGAGGAGTCTTCCCTGAAGAATGTGAAGAGGAATTGCCAAAAATTGCTGGACGAGATTTCTCTCGAAGAATTTTAATTCTTTGCAAAAGAATAAAACAAGAAGAGATCCTTATGGAAGGTGCATGTCAAACACCTTGGTACAAGGTAAAAACACCACCAATCTATTTCCATGATATAGGAGCTGATATCTTGTTAGGAAATAACTTCTTACAAATGTTTAAGTAGTACACACAAGACAATGAGTCAAGAAGACTTATGTTTACTACAATTTATGAGCATAAAATTATCGTTCAAAGACTTAAGGTTGCTTTTTATCGACAATTGCCGATAATATTTTGCAACCAGCGTGGTGATAAAGGACAACTTTTTCACCCAAAAATAAAAGATCCAAGAAGTTTTGGAGAAACCATGTTGAAAATAACAACAGAACAAGAACTCCAAACAGAGGATATGGAGCTTCTCAAGGTAACTCTAAATCACAGAGATATAGAGTTAGAGAATAAAGTATCCCTTGAAGATGTCAAAAAGAGGCTCAAAGAAAGTTACAACGAGCATCCATTGGCATGGTGGGATAGAAATCAACTCAAAGCCAGTCTTACTCTAAAGGAAGGCAAAAAGTATGAATTCGTCAGATATAAGCCTATCCCGATAAACATAACAGATCAAAGGGATATGAGAATGATTATCAAGGAACATTTGGACCTTGGTTTAATCAAAGAAGGAATTTCACCATATAGCAGCCCAGGTTTTCTGGTTAGAAATCATGGTGAAATAAAAAGAGGGAAACCCATGCTAGTTATTAACTACAAAGGTATTAATAAAATCCTGGAGTTTGATGGGTACTTCATACCGAGTAGAGAACAACAAATTAGCTGTGTACGAAATGCTAGAGTGTTCTCAAAATTTGATTGTAAGTCTGGATTTTACCAGATTCGAATGGAAGAAGGAAGTAAGAAATTCACAGCCTTCTCTACTCCACAAGGACACTATATTTGGGAAGTTATGCCTATGAGATTAGCTAATGCACCCCAGATATTTCAAAGAAAGATGGATAATCTTTTTAAAGATTATTTCAACTTTATGTTTGTTTATATTGATGATATTTTTATAGTATCAAAAAATATAGACGAACACGTTAAACACTTAGAGATTTTTTCTAAAATTTGTAAACAAGAAGGACTGGTTTTATCTGAAAAGAAAGCAGTCATAGCAACGAGGAAAATTGAATTCCTCGGTATTGAGATTGATGAAATTGGAATAATTCTACAACCCCATATTGTGGAAAAGGTAAAGAATTTTCCAGATAAACTCAAAGATGTAAAACAACTCCAGAGTTTTCTTGGAGTAGTTAATTTTGCAGGGATGTTAATTAACAATCTAGCAATATACAGAAAGGTGTTCCGTCCTTTGTTAAAAAAGGATGCTAGGTTTATATGGACCGATGACCATACTAAAGGGGTAAACCAATTAAAAGAGATATGTAAGAATCTCCCAAAAATGGCTATACCCGTAGATGAAGGTGATCTGGTATTATTTACGGATGCCAGCGACGATTGGTGGGCAGCAGTCCTTACCAAGATCACTCCAGGTGGGGAAATATCATGCAGATACTGTAGCGGTCTTTTTTCAGAATCTGTGGCCATTAGATGACATATCAATGAGAAGGAATTTTATGCAGTTAAAAAGGCTTTTGAAAAATGACCATTATTTTTACTTGCTAAAAAATTCACTCTGAAGGTTGATAATACCCAGGTAAAAGCTTTCCTAAAAAATAAGATTGAATCTAAACCTGAGAAAGCTAGGTTATTAAGATGGCAATCATTATGTCAAAATTATATTTTTGATATTGTTATTATTAAATCTCATGAAAATATTCTTGCAAATTTCTTATCAAGAGATGGAAGGCAGTGACGTGGATTCCATCATGAAAATGCAGAGGCATCTCAGGGAACACCTTGGGTTGCTTCAAAACGAGTTCAACCAGTTAGCCATTAATGCTGAAATGGCCTGCAGGTTACAACAAGCTGATCGGATCAAAGTATCTAATCGAATTACAGGATGTATGCAAGCTCAAACACAACTATGGGCCGCTATTCAAGGGCCAATTGTGAAGGCTATAGAAAAACCATTGGTTCTCATAAACAAGATATGCTAAAACCATTGGTTTTACAAGAACAAGAAATACAACCACCGGTTGTGAAACAAGATGTTGAGGAATCCAAAACTCAAGAAACAAGTGCTAATCTATTATCAGCCTTTGATGATCTGGATGAAGCAACAATTGATGAGGATAACTCATCAAGTCAACCCTCCGCCTCTGGGGTAAAAGAGGAAGAGATCAATCTTAGGCCCAACACTGACAAGGGCAAATCTAAGATTGATAGTAATCCATATATTATTTCTCCATTCCAGGTTTATCAACAAAGGTGGGAGAAATTGAATACAAGGAGTGAAATCAACCCGAACACTTGCAGGGTTGATGTTGCAGGAATATATCCAAGGGTTTGGCTAAAAAATAATGTCAATCCTAAAGATGTAAAACTCTGGTATGAATTTGGGGCTTTGGCCTCAGTTTATACAACGTCACCAAGCTTCCCGGAGATATCACAGTTACCAAAATGGATCCAGAAAGCAGTCCAAGAAACATGGGCAAATAATGATCATTTGTCCAGAGGAGATGTGCTTGAGTTATACTTTTTTAGTGCAGCTCCAGAACCAACAGTGAAAGGATCACATGAATCCTTTCATTTCATCAAGCTGAGGAGACCTGATATAAACAGTCATAAATTTATCAAGGATCCTAAAACTGAAGAAATACCCTTGGTGTCCACTTTCGGGAAAAATGAGATCTCAACCAGAAGGGCATGGGGTATTTGGGTCTGTCTTACTGAGATGAACAAAGTCAAGTTTCGATTCAAATTTTATCAGAATTCTGTGAATGGATCGTTCCTGTTGAATACAATGACAGGAAAAACTACAGCATTTGCGGAAGAACTCTTCGAAAAGAAGAGAAATATTTTGTGGAACAGCAAGCTGCCAGAGAGTAAAGAAACTCGCCGAAAATTTTGTAACATGGCTCATATTGGACGATGGTCAGAGAATATCTACCTAGAATGCCCAAATCAGAAGGAGCTAGAATTTGAAAAAACCTTTAGACCCCGAACGGATCGAAAGGATTTTTTCGAGACAAGCAAAGGTGGACAAGGACCACCGAAGATGCGTTTTCACAGGGACCTACTTCAAAAGCAAAAGATGCCCCGACAACAATAAAACAGGCATGTGAGGAGAATAAAACCAAAAGAAAGTGACAGACATGTGATTCCTCCACTAGTAAAAGATGCCATCAATAATGGCATAAAAAATTCCAGACAGCTGCCTCCTCCACTAGTAAAAGATGCCATCAATAATGGCGTAAAGAAATACAAGACAGCTGTGAGATTCCCTGAAGTTTCTCGGTGAAACGAGTGGAACTACAGCTATAAATACATGCATTTGAGGAAGCTGAAGATATCGATCATTCCCTTCAGTTTTCTTACAAATAAATTGTTGTAATATTTCTCTTTCTATTGTATTAAGTTTTCTTTTATGTATTTCAAGAACAAGGCTACTATGAGTAGCTAAACAAGTTGTCTTCTCCTCTTCAAAGGAGTTGATTTATGTAATAATATTATGTCTGAATAAATTTCCTAAATCTCTCGTTCTTCATGCTCATATTTTATAATTAAATTTATATATCATACGCCTTAAGGTAGAAAACGAATTAAGGCTATGCTGGATGTCGTTGAAGGAGCTTGTGCCGAAACCATCTGTTGCGACTGCATGGTTGGAGTGTGAGGAGCACTTCGTAAAACTTGGCAGGTATGACCCGGCGACATTATGGTCAAAGAGGTATTTAAATTTAATTCATCTTACGGAAGCATGTTGGACCCTAATCTGGAGTATATCGGCTGGAAACCTTGCGTAACTAATAGTCTTGCATGGCCGGGACTGGTTCGATAGGTATAACCAAGCCACGTACAAAGGATTAGTTTTAATTATATTTTAATTCAAATATGGGGACCACTAGGGAGTGAAAATAAAGAAAATGGTGGGTAGGGAGTTAAGTTAAAGAGAAGTTTGGTAGTGGGGAGTTTAAAATAATTTGCCCATTTTCTATCAGCATTTTAAAATAAATAAATATTTTTCAAAAGGTCAAAATTTTTGTCATTTAGTAGATAAATAAATCTATGTTATAAAATTTAATTATTTTTTAAAATATGTTTAAAAAAATTTATATCAAAATTCTAATTAATTGAACACAAAAATTAAATGCAATTAATTTAAATAAAAAATTAACGAAATTAAAAAGTAGAGACAACTTCCTAGCTATCAAATTTCAATTTTGAACTAAAAATTTGTATGTTATTTTTTTATATTTATATATATAACCAGTATTATACCTCGTGCGATGTACGAGACTTTATTTATATGTAATTAGTACTAAAATTATTAAGTATGAACTTTTAAAACAATAATTAAAATACAACTAAATTAAGGTTGAGTTTGAATAAGAAAATATTTGAAATGAGTTGATTTAAAGGTATCTTAATTGTTTAAACAACTTTAAAAAAAATCAATTCATCTTTATATTTATTTACTCTATACTTTATCTAATCACAATAAATTTCAAATATTTAGAATATTAAAATCATTTGAAATTATTTGTGCTGATTGAAAATATCTAGGAGACTGAATTGCGTTTCTATTATTGAAGTTTTTTAGAAACGACGAAAAACTTCGTAATATAACACTTGTAGTTGAATTTTTTCTAGTTGTTATATATACCACAATTCGAAATTTATTTGTCACGACATGCTTCACATGCCACATACGGACTTTGACCAAAACCAAACAAGGGAATATTATCACTCATTTTTTTTTTGCTATCATATAAACAGCTTCACCTTTTTTATAGGTTTATCTGTAGCGTGTTTAGAGGGAAATATGTGTACTATCTCCCGCCTTACTATACTATTAGATTTGAATTTTAAATTCCTCTGAAAGCCACGTCATTCCTGTATCGTATTGACCAAGTCTCCTGTTTTATTTTACAATAACTAAGTTCTTCAAAGAACCCTAAAACTTCCGACTAACTTCTCTTCAGATTACTCTATTGATTCACAGGAAAAACTCTCGATGGCTACTTCATCTGCAGTTTACATTCTCAATGCTCTTGCAATTGATTTTGACTCACTAAATGGAATGGGCAAACCAGAAATATCCAAGGTCTGCACTGCTTTGGAACAATCTGGACTTCGCAAATTCCTAGATATCAAAAACTTGAATATCTATTGTTACGCCTTAAACGCATACAAATCTCGTGTTATGAGATTAATGTTTTTAATGCATTAACAAGTCTCATAATATTATGTTTTGATGATTACAAAACTCGGTTAATTGTTACTAACCATTTAAAGTGAGATTTTACAGATTAGATTTATTGATGATTAAATTCTTGGAAGCTATTTTGAAGCTATACATGTATTTATAAAGTCTTGTATTGCTCACTGAATGAATGAAACATTGTTAAGATATATGAAGAAAAAGACAAGAAGAAGCCAAAGTATGGAGCAGCAACTTCCGAAAATTACTGGGAATTTTCTAGGCATTGAAATCCAATCTTCACCAGTCATAATTGTGATGAGGAAGTTTTACATGTGCTGTCCAAGTTTGAGAGCAATCCAACGGCTAGATATGGAGTTATGATTTTTCCACAAAAGTTGTGCAGTACCTATTTCTGAAAAACTTAAAGTAAAGGATGAAGAATCAACTTATGAAAATTACTGGACGTGCTTGAGACTTCCAAATCAAATCTCCACCAATCAAAATCAATATCAGGATGTTTTAAAACTTATGTCAAAATTTCATATCAATCCAACGGCTAGATATGGAGTTATGATTTTTCCACAAAGGTTGCACAGTACCTATTTCTGGAGAACATGAAGCAAATGATGAAGATTCAACTTCAGAAATTAACTGGGATTGTTTGAGACATACAAATCAAATCTCCACCAATACGATTCAAATTTAGGATGTTTTACAACCTCTGTCCAAAATTCAGATCAATCCAACGGATGGATATGGAGATATGAATTTTTCAAATTTGTTGCACAGAACAAGTTCGAAAACTTGATGAAGTGACTTCCGAAAATTACTGGAAATGTTTGACTCGTTAAACTCAAATCTCTACCGTTCAGAATGAATATCCAGATGTTTGAAATCTTCGGTTTAAATTTCAGATCAATCCAACGGTTAGATTGTGAGATATAAATTTTCCACAAAATCCGCTCAGTGCTGGGAAAAAGTAGGCAGCGGCGCCGAACACTTTTTGTCACTCCTTGACTTCTCAACACATGCTCCATGCACTCCAATCAGATTCAAATCTTTGCCAACTATAAATAGAGGCCATCCAAGGTCATTTGGAGACATCCCAACTCATTTCTTCTCTCATTTGCAAGCTATCTTCTCTATCAAATTGTGTATGTGATATATTCAAATATTTGAGAGTGTTTGTAAAAATAGTTTGTGAGTTGGTTGTGCTATTGTTGTAAACACTTGAGTGTGAAGCCAAGTGTGTTGTGCTATTGTTGTAAGCACTTGAGTGTGAAGCCAAGTGTATTGTGTTGAGGCTATCCTTGGAGCCCTTAAGGCCAAGTGTTCGAGTTGTATCGGCACGGTGATCGTGTTGAGTTGTACGGCTATCCTTGGAGCCATCAAGGCCAAGATGTTGAAGTGCTAGTGGATCCTTGGTTAATCGATCTTAACCAAGAAAGGGAAAAGAAAACGATTTATCGTCGAACTTCCATAAACATCTCTTATCCCTTTTATTTACATTTCGCATTTATTTCTCGCACTTATTATTAATTGATTTAAGTCTTCCGCTTGCGTACTAGCATAATCGCTTTAAATTGCTAAAGTTGCCAATAGAACCTAAATCCCCCCCCCCCCCCATTAGGTTCTAACAAATGGTATCAAAACCACCTTTTTCAAAATATTTTCAAAAATGTTCTTATGGCAAATCTAGCGAGCGACTATGCTCAAGGGCAATCAACAAATCGTCCTCCTCTTTTCAATGGCATAAACTACGGATATTGGAAAAACCAAATGTCCCTATATATCCAATCCGTAGACTATGACCTTTGGAAGGTTACTGTGAAAGGTCTCTACATACCTACTAAAGAGGTTGAGGGTGTCAAAATTCCTAAGGGAATGGACGACTTTTCTAAGGAGGATATGAAACTTATATCTCAAAATGCTAAAGCCATGAATATTCTGCATTGTTCCTTAGATATGAACGAATACAATCGGATCTCGATGTGCTCATCCGCTAAAGAGATATGGGACAAGTTGGAGATATGCCATGAAGGGACTAATCAAGTCAAAGAGACGAAGATCTATCTACTCCAACTCAAATACGAAATATTTGAGATGGAAACCAATGAGGATGTTGACACAATGTTCCGAAGGCTTACTCAATTCATCAATGAGTTAGCCCAACTTGGAGAAAAGTATCCATCCAAGAAAGTTTGGAGAAGAGCTCTACGCGCCCTACCTAAGGAGTGGGATGCAAAGAGGACTGCCATCATTGAGTCCAACAAAGGTGACACCGCATCGTATGATCTTGATCAACTCCATAGGACCCTAAAAACCCATTAGTTGGAAGTATCTACAAGGAAAGAGTCAAAGAGAGAGGATGAAAAGACCAAGGCAAAGGGGATTGCCTTATCTACCCAAGTCGAAGAAGAAGATGATGATGATATGACACTCTTCGCAAGAAAATTCAAAAGATTTATGCGAGGAAACAACTTCAAAAAGAAGACGGACAAGGAAGTTACTTGCTACAACTGTCAACAACAAGGGCATTATGCAAATGAGTGCCCTCTCAAGAAGAAATTTGACAAAGAAAAGAAGAAAGCACTTCTAGCCACTTGGAGCGATAGCGACGATGACGAGGAGGAAGCTAACATTTTCCTCATGGCTAAAAGTGATGACATCGTCTCCGATGACGATGACGAGGTACCTTCCTATGACAAACTACTACATGCATATAAACAAATATTTGATATGGCTAAGTCACTTAGAAAGGAAAATAAAAATCTTAAAAATGAATTAAAAACTAAGGGGCATGAAAACGTAAGATTAAAGGATGACATAGCACACTTAGAAAAATCTTTTAATAAGTTCAATGTCAATAGTAATAAATTGAATAATCTACTTAGCATGCAGAAATGTAGTTTTGATAAGGGTGGAATAGGGTACGGTAAGAAATCAATAGACTTTACGAGTCTAATTGCTAAAGCAAAAATGAGATCACCCCCTACATGCTCTTATTATTGTAAAATTGGTCATGCTAGATATAAATGTAGATCCTTGAGATTTCAATATGATCAAAATAGTTATATGAAATGGAGGCCTAAGAGTACTTAACAACTCATCAGTTGGCATTATGAGATCATGATCTAAGGGAGTTCATCATAGACCGGTTTAATCTGCCTTGACTTGCGACTGGTCTTCCTGATGAACGCTGCTCTGTCCAAGAAAATAGATTTTTAAAGAGGCCATAGCCCTACTTACTACTGGGAGCACTCTTAGAAAGTGGCGATGATGTTGCTATGAGAGGCTGAACTCTTAGAAGTCTATTTTGTATCTCTCTTTTCTAACATTGTGGACCCAAAAGAACTAAAGGGTATCAAAACCAATTTTTGTAGGAAAATAGGAAAACTGTTCTCCCTAGCATATGGTATCTAGACAATGGATGTTCTAGACATATGACGGGAAACAAAGAGCTACTCCAATCCATCAAACCAAAGGAGAAGGGATCTGTCACCTTTGGAGACAACAACAAAGGAGTTATCGAAGGAATCAGCTCAATAGGTATTTCTAAATCATTCTTGATTGATGATGTACTCCTAGTGAAAGGGCTTACACATAATCTACTAAGCATAAGTCAATTGTGCGATAGAGGTTATGAAGTCAAATTCACTCCCCAACAATGAACTATATCACTCATGACTGACAAATCCATAAATTTCAAAGGATATAGAAGTGAAAATGTATACAAGGTTTCTTTAAATAATTTATCTTTATCAAATATTAAAATCCTTGTATCATTGAATGTTGATGACAACATTCTTTGGCATAGACGACTAGGTCATGTTGGTCCTAGTACCATAGAAAAACTTTTTATTTAGTTGTTGGTATGCCAAAACTCAATTTAAAATTAGATTCTATTTGTGATACATGTCAACTTGGCAAACATACAAGAGAATCTTTTAAAAGAAAAAATTTTGTATCAACTTCTATGCCCCTTGAACTTCTCCACCTAGATCTATGTGGTCCCTCAAGGAACGCTAGTCTAGGAGGGAAGCTTTATGCATTTGTCATTGTGGATGATTTTTCACGTTACACGTGGACATTTTTTTTAGCCCAAAAAATGATGTCTTTGATTATTTTAAAACTTTTGTCAAACGAGTTGAGAATGAGAAAAATCTTTCTATAAAACAGATCCGTAGTGACCACGGAACTGAATTTCAAAATGAAAGTTTTTCAAACTTTTGTGAAGAGAAAGGCATCGGTTACAATTTTTCTTGTCCTAGAACTCCTCAACAAAACGGGGTCGTTGAGAGGAAAAATAGGACACTTATGGAGATTGCAAGGACCATGATATGTGAGCATTCTCTACCAAAATATTTTTGGGCTGAAGCAATGAACACTGCTTGTTACATTATCAATCGTGTATCAATAAGGCCAATTCTCAAGAAAACTCCATATGAATTATGGAGAGGGAGAAAGGCTAACATTTCATAATTTCGAGCTTTCGGTTCCAAATGCTATATTCATAATAACGGTAAGGACAACCTTGGAAAATTTGATGCCAAATCCGACAAAGGTATTTTTCTTGGATATTCTACTACAAGTAAGGCTTTTAGAGTATTTAATAAACGCACTTTACTTGTTGAAGAATCAATGCATGTAATATTTGATGAATCTATGTCTATAGTTCCTTGTAATACTAACGATGATGTAGAATTACTCGAAGAAGAGATGGCCTCCTCAAGCTTAAATGATATAGATGTTTCTGTTGAGGAAACACCACTTCCGAAGGATTGGACGCTTCACAAAGATCATCCTATGGATCTTATCATTGGAAGTCCTTCGAAGGGAGTAACCACTCGCTCTTCAATTAATAATATTTGCAATCATCTTGCTTTTGTTTCGCATGTTGAACCTAAGTGCATTGATGATGCTTTATTAGATGATTCATGGATTATTGCTATGCAAGATGAGTTGAATGAGTTTAGACGTAATAATGTTTGGAATCTTATTCCTAGGCCGCATGATAGATCTATCATTGGTACTAAATGGGTGTTTAGGAATAAATTTGACGAGCATGGTACTATCACTAGAAATAAAGCTAGGCTTGTAGCTAAAGGATATAGTCAAGAAGAAGACATAGATTATGATGAAACTTATGCGCCTGTTGCTAGACTAGAATCTATTCGCATGCTACTTGCTTTTGCTTGCTCTAGAAATTTCAAGTTATTTCAAATGGATGTCAAGAGTGCATTTCTTAATGGTGAAATGAAAGAGGAGGTTTACATTGAACAACCTGATGGCTTTGTTGATACTGCTTTGCCTGATCATGTGTTTAAACTTAACAAAGCCTTGTATGGATTGAAACAAGCTTCTAGAGCTTGGTATGATAAATTGTCTACTTTCTTGCTTTCAAATGGTTTTTCAAGAGAAAATATCTACATTACTTTATTCACCAAGAATGTCAAAGATGATTTATTAATTGTGCAAATCTATGTTGATGATATAATTTTTGGTTCTACTAATGAAACTCTTTGTCAAGAATTCTCTAAGTTGATGCAGGAACATTTCGAGATGAGTATGATGGGAGAACTTAACTATTTCCTCGGATTACAAATCAAACAGTGCAAGGATGGGTTCTTTGTGAACCAAAGCAAATACATCAAGGAGATTCTAAAGAAGTTTGGGATGGAGAACACAAAATCATCATCCACACCGATGAGCACAGCAATCAGACTCGACAAGGATGAAAATGGTAAATATGTAGATCAATCTTCCTTTCGTAGTATGATTGGCTACTTACTTTATGCTACTACTAGTAGACCGGACATTATGTTTAGTGTTTGCTTGTGTGCACGATTTCAATCATCTCCAAAGGAATCACATTTGTTCGCCTTAAAATGCATTTTTAAATATCTTTCAAATACTCCAAATCTCGGCTTGTGGTATTCGAAAAATTCTTTCTTTGATTTAAAAGCATATTGTGCCGACTTTGGTGGATATAAGGTGGACAGAAAAAGCACTAGTGGAACTTGTTTCTTTTTAAGAAACTGTTTAGTTTCTTGGTTTTCGAAAAAGCAAAATTGTGTTGCGTTATCAACAACCGAAGCCGAATATATGGCTGCTGGTAGTTGTTGTGCGCAAATTCTTTGGATGAAGCATCAATTGCTCGACTATGGCGTCTTTTTTTCAAAAATCCCTATTTTTTGTGATAGCACTAGCGCCATATGTCTTACAAAGAATCCGATTCAACATTCGCGCACCAAACATATTGACATTCGTCATCATTTTATTCGTGACCACATCGAACGAAATGAAGTTGAACTTCAATATGTTGACACAACTAATCAAATTGCTGATATTTTTACAAAACCACTAAATAAAAATACTTTTATTCGTTTGCGTGGTGAACTTGGAATGATTGAGTTGTAATCACTTGTTGACATATTCTAAAGATAATTTCATATTAAGGGGGGCTTAATATTAAATTCGAGCAATTTAATGTTGGATAATACAAATTAATTAATTGTATTTATTCAAAGTTATAAAGTTCACATTTTATGTGAAATTTATGTGTTGCTTTTTAGAAATCATATTTCAATTCTCTTGTTTTGCATTTACTTTTCCAATCTTTTTGATTATCACAAAAAGGGGGAGAATTAGTTTGGTTAAATACTTTAACTAAGGGGAGAATTAGATGCTTAAATGAAGATATAATGGGGAGAATAAAATTGGTTATTTGAAAAACAAACTCTTCTTAACTAATTGTTTAATTTAGGGGGAGTTTTATTCATGCAATTATATTTTACAAATTTAAATTTTTTATTTAATATTGTACATTTATTTCTCCTATTTTAACCAAGTTTTGTGATCATCAAAAAGGAGGAGATTGTTACGCCTTAAACGCATACAAATCTCGTGTTATGAGATTAATGTTTTTAATGCATTAACAAGTCTCATAATATTATGTTTTGATGATTATAAAACTCGGTTAATTATTACTAACCATTAAAGTGAGATTTTACAGATTAGATTTATTGATGATTAAATTCTTGGAAGCTATTTTGAAGCTATACATGTATTTATAAAGTCTTGTATTGCTCATTGAATGGATGAAATATTGTTAAGAGATATGAAGAAAAAGACAAGAAGAAGCCAAAGTATGGAGCAGCAACTTTCGAAAATTACTGGGAATTTTCTAGGCATTGAAATCCGATCTTCACCAGTCATAATCGTGATGAGGAAGTTTTACATGTACTGTCCAAATTTGAGAGCAATCCAACGGCTAGATATGAAGTTATGATTTTTCCACAAAAGTTGTGTAGTACCTATTTCTGCAGAACTTGAAGTGAAGGATGAAGAATCAATTTATGAAAATTACTGGATGTTCTTGAGACATCCAAATCAAATCTCCACCAATCAAAATCAATATCCGGATGTTTTAAAACTTATATCAAAATTTCATATCAATCCAACGGCTAGATATGGAGTTATGATTTTTCCACAAAGGTTGCACAGTACCTATTTCTGCAGAACATGAAGCAAATGATGAAGATTCAACTTCAGAAATTAACTGGGATTGTTTGAGACATACAAATCAAATCTCCACCAATCAGATTCAAATTTAGGATGTTTTACAACCTCTGTCCAAAATTCAGATCAATCCAACGGATGGATATGGAGATATGAATTTGTCATATTTGTTGCACAGAACAAGTTCGAAAACTTGATGAAGTGACTTCCGAAAATTACTGGAAATGTTGGACTTGTTAAACTCAAATCTCCACCGTTCCAAATAGAGATCCAGATGTTTTAAAGCTTTGGTTTAAATTTCAGATCAATCCAACGGTTAGATTGTGATATATGAATTTTCCACAAAATCCGCTCAGTGCTGGGAAAAAGTAGGCAGCGGCGCCGAACACTTTTTGTCACTCCTTGACTTCTCAACACATGCTCCATGCACTCAAATCAGATTCAAAGCTTTGCCAACTATAAATAGAGGCCATCCAAGGTCATTTGGAGACATCCCAACTCATTTCTTCTCTCATTTTCAAGCTATCTTCTCTATCAAAGTGTGTGTGTGATATATTCAAATATTTGAGAGTGTTTGTAAAAATAGTTTGTGAGTTGGTTGTGCTATTGTTGTAAACACTTGAGTGTGAAGCCAATTGTGTTGTGCTATTGTTGTAAGCACTTGAGTGTGAAGCCAAGTGTATTGTGTTGAGGCTATCCTTGGAGCCCTTAAGGCCAAGTGTTCGAGTTGTATCGGCGCGGTGATCGTGTTGAGTTGTACGGCTATCCTTGGAGCCATCAAGGCCAAGATGTTGAAGTGCTAGTGGATCCTTGGTTAATCGATCTTAACCAAGAAGGGGAGATGTAGACGATTTATCGTCGAAATTCCATAAACATCTCTTATCCCTTTTATTTACATTACGCATTTATTTTCCGCACTTATTATTAATTGATTTAAGTCTTCCGCTTGCGTACTAGCATAATCACTTTAAATTGCTAAAGTTGCCAATAGAACCTAAATCCCTCCCCATTAGGTTCTAACATCTATCTAAACGATCTCCTATCTCTATATCATAAATGTAAGCTCGGCGATGATGGAATTTTATTGATATCTCTCGGAGGACATACGATTCAGATCAGCGAAGGATTCTTTGCCAGCACTTTCAGTTTATCTACGTCAGGTAACACTGATTTCAACATTATCTCAACTACTGATATCACTGAGATGCAAAGTCTGTTTTCGGGATCAAGTCAACCAATTTTTCTATCTGGCCTCAAAAGAGACCTTAAACCTGAATATCAAATGTTAGCTGATATTGTTGCCAAAAGTATTTTAGCCAAAGGAGGGTCCTTTGTTAGGCTAACTGTTGGAAAGTTTAAAGTAATGACGGTTATCATGAAAGGTATAAATATCAATTGGAGTAACATTCTCTTCAATATTTTTGTTCAAATGATGACACCTACAAAGCAATCTTCTGGTTATATTATTCAAGCCAGTCAACTTCTTGAAGCCTTGGGAATTACTCTTCAAACTTCCTCCCAACTGCACAAGTTTAGAATTCTGAATCATGAATATCTCGCAAGCTTTCAATCCAGAGAATCAGCTGACTCAATGATTGCAAAAGTACAGAAAACACCAATGAAGAAGTCTATCAAAAAGAAAAGAAATCTTGTCATTTATAACAGTGATGAAACTGACAGTGAAGAAGTGGTTAAACTGCCTCAAACCAAGCGAACAAGAACGTTACAAACAAAGGCTGTAACTTCCCCATCTAAAGTGATCAGTTCCTTGGTTCCTAAACCAGCTAGTTTGATCTCAACTGAAGATACTCACCTTATTGATAAAACAGCTAAGGAGTTCACAACCAAAACTGATCCAAAAGGAAAGCAACCTATGATGATTGAACCACTTCAGCGCCTTCAAACATCTCTAGAAATCCCAACACCCGAAGATTTGAGCACCGTTGTTAAAACTCAGAAAACTACCCTGCAGTTTATCTTACCAATTATAGCTCTGCCTCCAGCAACACCAATCGGTGGTCTATCCTCGAAACAAATTATTGAATACACTCACTCAGGATTGGACTTGGTTGCAGAAAGTTCAAAATTAGCATCATCCTCAGACCCTGACAGACCATCCAATGCCATTCAACTACAAATTGACTTGACCATGGATGAAGTAATTGAATACGCTGAGAAATGCACTGCTGAAATCTTTGATACTTGGCATCAATACAGGACTTCTACATTAGCCAGGCACTTCACCAAGAAAGCTGAGCTATTTAAGTTTGTCAAAACTGAAGAGATTGTGCTAAGAGTAGTCAAGATTGCCAATATTCAAGACGCTTTGATGAGAAGAAAGTACTTCTATGATCTCTTACGGATAAAGAAGTTAGGAGAAATTGTTGGTGAATTTCAAAGCAATTATGATCCATATGCTAGAACTTCTTATGAAGACAGAGCCATATTCACTCAACTGCAAACTGATCTCATCCAAATCCAAACAGAAGTCAAATTCTGGGAGACTGATCAAAATTTGGAGATTCCAGAAGCATTTGAATGGAAGAAACACAAAACTCATTTCTCATCCAAACCCAGACACAAGAAGAACAAGAAAAGTCATACTTCAACTGAATCCTCCAACCAGTCTATTAATCAGGCGTTTGATGAACTTCAAAAAGAAACTTCAGTTGCTCCGGATACAACCATTGAGCAGCAATTACACTCTTCAGATATTGACAAAACTCTACCTGAGCTTCAACTTATGCATGTTGATGAAGTTGTCTCTTACATTGAGACAGAGAATAACTTAATGTTATCAGCGCCAACTACAGAAGAATCTGTATCTCCCGTGTTTCTTCAAAAAAAACTTAAAGAACCTCAACAAATCATCATGGACACACAATCTTCTCCAATTCATGATCAAACAGACGAGTCATTCACTTTAACTCAGATGGAAATCTCAAAAACACACCTGTCTCAAGTAGATGAGTTATCAAACCCCGTCGAATCAGTTATGACAGAACCTAAGGAAGTCAGTCAGACTTTGGACAATCCATCTCAACTTAATGACACACCTGTTCAAACAGAGTCTGTTGCGGAGGAAGCACCCTTTAAACTCACTTCAACTGATGATTCTTTGGTTCCACCAGTTCATCTTGAGGACAAGGAGTTGCAAGAACCGATGAATGAATCTTCCCCAAATGAACAAATTATCAATGATTCATCTTCTCCTGCCAAAGCTGTTGAGACAGAAACTTTGTTGGAAAACTGTGATCAGATCAATCGGAATTGATACCCGGTGCAGCGGAAGTTTAAAATTTTTATATGGAACGATTCCATATCATGGGTATCAAAACTTTACGATTAAATTGTGCGTGTAAAAATTAAATAACAATTTAAATTTTTACCTCCAATCTCGAAACGAGATTATGGACACCAACAGATTGCTCTGCTCTTGTTGTATATCCCAGGAACTGATGGACGAACAATTCTTCAATCAGATCCACGAACAGAATTCGAATCCCTCTGATAGATTGCACTAGAAAATCTATCAGAAGTTTCTACGAAGAGAATTAACGAATTTGATCCGTTAAACCAGACTGCAAATTCGAAATTCACAGGCTGGAATTTTCAGAGAGAAAACACAGAGGGGGGCGGCCACTCTAGGTTTCAAAAACCCTAGTGTTCGAAATTATGAGCCTCTGTTATGTAATTTCTGTACTGCAATAACTTATTTATAATGTGGGCTACTAACAGCTTAGGGCCCATTAGTCATAAGTTCAAGCCTGACAAGCAAAGCCCGCATGTTCAGAAATTAATATAAAATTCATCGTGACTCAGATTGATAAACCAATTTCACCAATGTGCACAGAAACCATTTCTGCATCTTTTAAAGTCAAGATAAATTTTCTGAATCCGAATTCAGAGGTTTCCAAAAATGCCCATCCCTATGTCATTTTAGGAAATCTTACTCCTCTACTCTTAAATAAGAAGTCCCACTTCTTTGTTCATTAAATTTAACTCTTTAAATTTAACTATCTCAACGGGGATTAAAAATCCATTACTTGTGTGACCCTCAATGGTTCAGGGATACAGCTAGCTGTGGGCTCACAACTCCTTGTGACTCGGAACAACAATTTTCGACTTGCCCATCGAATCATGGTAAGAGCGCCTAGCAACATCGCCCCATGATTCCCTAGGTATCACTGATAGTGCCTGCAAGAACCAATAGATTTTGGTTAGCGTACAGTACGGTCCCTTCATCCAAATATCCCGATCGAATCAACAACCATTGGTAAATCGAGAGTCGTTCGAGATTCGATAACTATGCAATACATCTTGAAGATCAAATAGTGACATCGCATGTGCTACTAAGAAACCATTTCTTAAAACACATCATGTACTCTGGCCAGAGATTCGTCACACTAATATCTCCTCAGATTGCATAGGATATCCACACTAGCAAGTATGTGGTGAATCCTTGACAACAAAGCATCGACTCCTATATGTGTCGTAACTGTACCCAATCCCGATACCTGATGACCCCAATAGAGTCGGTAAACGAGTCAAAGTACAGTACTAGCATATAGAGTCTCAATGATGTTTCAAGTAGTAAGGACTAATGGTGTACAACCAAAACCACGGACTTTATCCACTCGATAAGTGATAACCACTTGGAAAGTCCGGATAGGGTAGTTCGATCATTCATCGTATGAATATCCATTTGCATGCTTTGAACATCTCCATGTTCCATACCAATGAAACGTGGTACTCGGCATCGCAAATTCTAGTCTCAATCTCGAGCGATCCTTATCCTTATTAACGGACGGCTCAATCGACTAGGAACTGTTTAGAATATACAGTGATTATAAGATGTGTTTCATGATAGTCATCCCCATGTACTACCACATCTTACATACACTATAGTATATTCAAGGTTTTTATCAAAACAACAAGTGTATATCACAATACAACAATATGAAGAAAGATAAAGTCATTGCCATTAATAAAAGTGTAAATTATATTAAACAAAAGATTGTTTATACAAAGAGTCATCAAAGCCCTTAGCCACAAGTTGGCTCACCGGGCACCCACTCTTTCAAACTTTACCTCAAACTCTAGCAATGATTGTTCAAACAGCTCCTGAATCATCAACTCATCTGGACAAGGGTAAAGGAAAGGTTGAAATGCTCACAATTACTCCTTCATCTCCTCCTAAAGGACAGAAGCAAGATTTTTCCAAAGAACATCTCTTATTCTCTGACAAAGGACTTCCATCTCCAACATCCACAACTGAAGATGATTGGTATCAAACTCTTTCTCAAATTGAGAACTCAGTTTATGCCATGTCCAAGACTGTCACCAGTCTTAAAGAAAATCAACAAACTACAGACAGCAACATCTCCTTTTTGAGACAATCGATGAATGCTGAGTTTGGAAAACTTCAGGAAAAGCTTGCACTACTGGATAAGCTCCTAGCAGATTCAAATCAATCAACTAGCTCATTGTCTCATATGCAAAACTCTCATCAGTCTTTGGAGACAAAAGTTGACAACTTGAATGGCTTTGTTCAAACATTTCACAATTCAGTTCAGTCCAATTTTCAAGGGATCGCTCGGCAACTGAACTCGTTAGCTGACTTATCTCAGAATATCTTGCGAGCTCAACATGAATCTTAGGCTCTACAATGCTCTAATTTAGCGGCTCATCCACCAGCTCGTAGTTCAACATTTCACAGACCATCTTCCGATCGGCGATAGTTCTTTTTCTCTCACATCAAGAACATTATCTTATCTACTATTTCTCAGTTTATCAAAAAGGGGGAAAGAGTTCTTACGACCTTGATTAACTTTGCATGACAATGAAAATCAGTTTTTGATGATAAACAAATATATATCAGTTTATGATGATGACAATGAATATCAGCTTATGATATGACAAACTGAAATGTTTTGATAAACACCAAAAAGGGGGAAATTGTTGGGAAATTTAGTTTTGGTATTTACAAAACAAAGCCAAACTACTTAAGCATCTACAGAAAACCAAACTGATATACAGAGGTTGATGACATCATGATTACCTACAGATACCTCGACTAAATTGAATCTATCAGTCACGCTAAAGGAACACAATTCAGTTTACCTTGCTAAACTGAGTTCATCAGTCCATCCTTACTCAATTGATTATCTCAGAGATACAAAGCAGTTTACCTTGCTAAACTGAATTCATCAGTCCATCCTTACTCAACTGATTATCTCAGAGATACAAAGCAGTTTACCCTGCTAAACTGAATCTATCAGTGTACCATTGCCCAACTGATTGCGCAAATAAATTCACAGTACTTCCTTATAAGATCGTCCGTACTCTGACATATCTGCAGAATGTAGTGCCGCGATACTAAGGGAATGTCGGCGTCAGAGATCGTTGATGATAGTGACAAATCCAACGGGAATAATTTGAATCCTATCTGAAGAACACTTTGAAATTATGACCGTTGCAAACCAAAGCATATAAATAGGGATCTTGATCAAAGTTCAAACGGGCTGACATCTCTGCTATTGCTAAAATTTCAAAGAAGCATCTTACGCTCAAGACTTGATCAAGAAACTCGAAAGCACAAACACTCAAAAGCATCATTCTGACCATTGAAGGGTCGATCTTTGTGCTAAAAGATTTTGAGTTGTATTTATTCTACTTTAAAATCAGTCTAGGACTGAAACCAAGGTGATATACTAGGAGTTCTTGTTTAGGCAGTGTTTAAGTCCTAAATCGGATTGGGTTTGTGCAAATTGCTTGTATAAATAAAAGTCTTCTAGTGAATCCTTCCGAGGTGAAAGAGGGGGTGACGTAGGAGTGTTTGAAATCTCCGAACATCCATAAACAATTTCTTGTGTCATTTCAGTTTACCATTAATCCTCATACTTCATACCTACTCCTAAACTGATTTACACTAAGTGTTTTAAATCTGTAGCTTGACATCTTTCCGCACACATTCTGTTTGCCAAACTACATTCGACACTAAGATAAGCCTTGAACTCATTCTTAAATCGACCGAGTTCCATTTTACTTAGTTAAAACTGCTTGAAAGTATATTCACCCCCCCTCTAGACTTTCAACTGATCCTAACAAATTTACACCATGGAATCTTCACTTGTTCATATAAAAAATTTAGTTCAATAAAAGAGTCCAAAAGTAGGATATTATTTGATTAGTTAATATCAACTGTATCATACATACTACGGCCTGGATTTATAAATATACGACAAAATTTCATATTTCATTAATCCTATATATGTTCAAACAAATCCACCACCATTTCCAAACAAATTAACCTGAAAATATGTGCATGGTCGAAATCAAATCTAAATATCTAGTGCATTGCAAAGTCAAACAAATGGCTCCCAGAAATTCTTGATCGAGTCTTCTCACATAATTTACCTAAAGCTGTCAAAAATTAAGGCAAAACATCAAATGACAAAAGAATATATCTAAAAAAATCTAATATTATTTTCTATCAGCATTTTAAAATAAATAAATATTTTTCAAAAGGTCAAATTTTTTGTCATTTAGTAGATAAATAAATCTATGTTATAAAATTTAATTATTTTTTAAAATATGTTTAAAAAAATTTATATCAAAATTCTAATTAATTGAACACAAAAATTAAATGAAATTAATTTAAATAAAAAATTAACAAAATTAAAAAGTAGAGACAACTTCCTAGCTATCAAATTTCAATTTTGAACTAAAAATTTGTATGTTATTTTTTTATATTTATATATATAACCAGTATTATAACTCGTGCGATGTACAAGACTTTATTTATAGGTAATTAGTACTAAAATTAGTAACTATGAACTTTTAAAATAATAATTAAAATACAACTAAATTAAGGTTGAGCTTGAATAAGAAAATATTTGAAATGAGTTGATTTAAAGGTATCTTAATTGTTTAAACAACTTTAAAAAAAATCAATTCATCTTTATATTTATTTACTCTATACTTTATCTAATCACAATAGATTTCAAATATTTAGAATATTAAAATCATTTGAAATTATTTGTGCTGATTGAAAATATATAGGAGACTGAATTGCGTTTCTATTACTGAAGTTTTTTAGAAATGACTAAAAACTTTGTAATATAACACTTATAGTTGAATTTTTTCTAGTTGTTATATATACCACAATTCAAAATTTTAAGAATATTATTCAGATTCGACATTTTTAGACCATTGTGATTCGTAACTATGGATACCGCTGACCATTATAAAACATGGAGTTCTTCAAATAAATACTACATGGAAATGATTGCTCAGTCATCAAATAATAATATATTTATTTGAGAAATATTTGTACAAAGTTTTAATTTAAAATATAGAATAATAATAATAAAATCAATATACAAATATTTAACGTACCAAAAAATCACCACGACATTTTGAATTTTAAAAAATCGAGAAAATATTTATATTTTTAGATTATTTTTAACATTTATTATTGAAAATGCATATAGTTTTGAGTGTGGAGATTTTTTAATAGAAGTTTTTTTCATACTTATTTTAACTATTTATTTATTTTCATTTTGTAAACATATTTGAAGAAAAATCATGTATTATGATGAATCATTTTTTTGGTGGATGATTTTTTTTTCTGCACATTAAGTTCTAAAATCTAAAAAAAAATGAAGAAAACGTTTTGTTTTTGTTTTTTTTATTTGTTGCAAAAAATCTAATATTCTATTAAATATTATAATTTTTTTTATTTTCCAGAGGGATTTGTTAATCTAATAATTATGAATTTAACATATGCAATATGTAGGGTTGTGAAACACAAAAAATCTTGATTTTAATGACAACAAAACTTGTTATTGTGTTTCTAACATATTTACTTAAGTGTGTAGGTCATACATCATTTTGGAAGTGATAAGCTTGTGAAACAAAATTCCAGCATACTTAGTTTGTGGCAAATTGAATTTTTTTGATGATATCTCATAGCTGGATAATCCAAATGACCAGCGGCCAAAAATACTGGACCACCAACTTAAAAAGCTTCAAGTCATATTTCAGACCATTAGGACTAAATCGGATGTTATCTTGATGAAACTGCTAACGAAAGACGCTACTGGAGCTGAACCAGATGAGCAGAAAACAGATACCAGTATCCGCTGAGCAGTTTTGGTAAATGGTCCATATCTTGCAGCTCACTTATCCAAATAGAATGATTCAACATGTGTTACAAAGATAAGATCCAATGATCTACAAATAATATGCAAAAGTCAAAGTCTAAATCGGAGCATAATAAGCTGAGTATTTGGTGCATATCTCTCTCGTACGAACTTGAAATTCGAAGAACAACTTTTTGCTCCCACGAACATTTGAACATTCAAGCTTTCTAGTTTGTTAAGCTATCTGATCAAGAAACTCAAAGCACAACACTTAAAAAGTTATTCTGGTCATTAATTCAAGGATAATTTTTGTGCAAGTTCAAATCGAGTTTGTAATATTTTTATCTTATCAGTCTAGGACTGAAACTGAGTTGTAACTAGGAGTTCTGAGATAGGCTGTCATGTGTAAATCCTAGTCTTGTAGTGGGATTTTGAAATTGTGTTGTTAAATTCAAAGTTTTCTAGTGATATCCTTACGAGGTGGAAGAAGGGGTGACGTAGGAGCTAGTGATTGGAATCTCCAAACATCCATAAACATCTTACTTTGTCTTTTATCAGTCAACCTGCATACTATTAGTCTTGCATATACATTTAGACTAAGTGTTTAGAATCTACATCTTGACATATTTCCGCACAAATACTTTTTGTCAACTTGTATTAGATACTAAGATAAATTTGGAATTCAATAACCAAACTGATTGAATTCATTATCAGCTCATTAGAATATTTTTTGAGTGTATTAATCCTCCCTCTATACTCTAAACCGATCCTAACAAAAGGGATATCATCCAATCAAGTTTTAAATTTTGAACCGAAAATTTTACATTATCATATATAGTATTTATGAAAATTTACACAAATAAATTTTAAAAAACAAAAAATTAATTGAAATTAAAAGGTAGTAATAGAATTCGATCAAATTTCAAATTTTGAATTGAAAATTAGTACATTATCACACATAATATTTATGAAAATTTTCAAATATATATGGACACAAAAAATTAAGTGAAATTAAAAAATAGTGATAATATCGAGTTAATTTAAAATTCTTAACCAAAATTAGTAAATTATCATATCCCGCATTTATGAAAATTTTTACATATATATAAAACAAAAAATAACTAAAATTGAAAATCAATAATTAACATTTGATCAAATTTCTAAATTTGGACCGAAATTTAGTACATTATCATATATAACATTTACCAAATTTTTAAAAGACAAAAATAGCTGAAATTAAAATATAATGATAAAGCCCGAACGAATTTCAAATTTTGAACAAAAAGTTGATGTGTTATCATGTATAGCATATATGAAATTTTTTCACACACACATAGATATATATATTAAATTTATATATAAAATTTATGGAAATTATATATGTATGGTCACCATAAATAATCGAAATTAAAAATTAGTTCCCATCAAATTTTAAATTTTAAAAGTAAAATTGGTACATTATTATATATAACATTTATGAAATTTTTTACATATATATCATATTTTTTTAAAACGAAAATGGTGCATTATTATTGTTGGATTTTGGAACACAAGCAATCATATTTTGATTATAACAAAACTTGTTATTGTGTTTTTAACATATTTACTCTAGTGTGAAGTTTATAAACTAAATGTGGAAGTCAAAAGTCAAAGTACGTTGCAAAACTGAATCTTTGGCGAGCTCTATTATTTTGATGATATCTCATGGACCAGAGATTCAAATAATTATCTGCCAAAATTAATGCATAGAAAACCCAATTTGGAACATATCTTATTTCACGTCACTTTAGCAAAAACTGATGTTATATATACCAAACTGACTTCAAAAAACCAGACTGAACTGCATCAGTTTATCAGAAAAACAGAATCAATTTACCTCAAGCAATTATGATATTTTTGCCATATCATGCATCTTGATTATTCAAATGGAACGATTCACCCTGAGTTGGAAATAAAAGACCATGATCTACAAATCATATTCACAAGTCGAAGACTGAATCGGATCCTAAGGAGCCGCTAAACTACATTGAATTTGCTAGTTTGGAACTGAAATTCTGCAGGCAGAGTTTCTGGTATAGTCTGCTATATCAAGCATATCTACCTCATATAAACTTGAAATAAAGTGATTCATGATTTCATGGAAAGCTAAGAGAAAAGTATACAACTTTTATGTTTGTCACTTTGCCTAGAAATCAATGAATCATGAGATATAGCCCTAGACTGTTAATATGCACTTAACTGATTTTGTGATCAACTGAATTTTGAGTAGGTCTGATATTTCGAGCATAACTTTTGTATATGAACTTCGAATTGAGTGATTCTTTTGGCGTTGGAAATCTAAGATCAAGGGCTACAACTTTTGTATTCATCACATTGCCCAGATTGAAAGAGTGGGTGCCCGGTTAGCCAACTTGTGGCTAAGGGCTTTTATGACTCTCTATATAAACAATCTTTTGTTTAATATAATTTACACTTTTTATAATGACATTTACTTTATTTTTTATCATGTTATTATGTTGTGACGTATTATCTGATGTTTGGATAAATACCTTGAATATACTATAGTGTAAGTAAGATGAGATAGTGAATAAAGAGAGATCACTATCATGAGACACATCTTATGAGCACTGTATATTCTAAACAGTTCCTAGTCAATTGAGCCGTCCGCAAATAAGGATAAGGATCGCTCGAGATTAAGACTAGCATTTGTGATGTCGAGTAGCACGTTTCATTGGTATGGAACATAGAGATGTTCAAAGCATACAAATGGATATTCATATGATGAATGATCGAACTACCCTATTCGGACTTTCCAAGTGGTTATTATTAATTGAGTGGATAAGTCCGCGGTTTTGGTTGTACACCATTAGTCCTTATTACTTGAAACATCATGGAGACTCTATATGCTAGTACTTTACTTTGACTCGTTTACTGACTCTATGAGGGTCATCAGGTGTCGAGATTGGGTACAGTTACGACACATATAGGAGTCGATGCTTTGTTGTCAAGGATTCACCACACGCTTGCGAGTGTGGATATCCTATGCGATCTGAGGAGATATTAGTGTGACAAATATCTGGCCAGAGTACTCGATGTGATTTAGGTTACTTGGTTTCCTAGTAGCACATGCGATGTCACTATTTGATCTTCAAGATGCATTGCATAGTTATCGAATCTCGAACGAATCTCGATGTACCAATGGTTGTTGATTCGATTGGGATATATGGATGAAGGGACCGTACTGTACGCTAACCAAAACCTACTGGTTCTTGCAGGCACTATCAGTGATACCTAGGAAATCATGGGGCGATGTTGCTAGGCGCTCTTACCATGATTCGATGGGTAAGTCGAAAATTGTTGTTCTGAGTCACAAGGAGTTGTGAGCCCACGGCTAGCTATATCTCTGAACCATTGAGGGTCACACAAGTAATGAATTACTAATCCCCGTTGAGATAGTTAAATTTAAAGAGTTAAATTTAATGAAAGAGAAGTTGGACTTCTTAACTAAAGGGAGTGGAATTTCCTAAAATGACATAAGGATGGACATTTTTGGAAATCACTGAATTCGGATTCAGAAAAATTATCTTGACTTTAAAAGGTGCGGAAATGGTTTCTGTGCACATTGATAAAATCAGTTTATCAATCGGAGTCATGATGAATTTTATATTAATTTCTATAATAACAGGCTTGGCTTGTTGGGCTTAAGTTATGGATTATGGGCCCTAAGGAGTTAGTGTCCTAATAGACATATAAATTAATCCAGTCTAGAAATTATATATATATGTGTGTAATTTTTTAAAACAACACAATTTATTCTTGCAATTTTCAAAAATCACATCTAAATATTAAAAGAAATTTTCGAAAATTTGAGAGAGTGTCTCAAGAGAATTTTCGAAATCCCTTATCCCTTTTTGAGAGAATTTAGTCTGTGATTTTTATGAAAAATTACATTCTGAATTGACAGATCAAATCTGTTTAATCTCTTCGATAAACATCTGATTGATTTCTTGTAGTGACCCTTACCTGGATCACCTACTAAACAGAACTTAGGCATGCAATTAACTTAATTAAACGGATATCAGAATAAACTGCGGAAACCATAAACATTATACAATCCCAAGGCAAGGAATCTGTAAATATCCAAAAAAATAATACAACCCAATCGAATAGTTGTATCAATCCAATAACAACAGAATAAAACCTAGGCGAAGCTCCAGCTGGCCAACCACTGCCTAGCCCCTCTTGGATCCACCTGCCTCGTCCAATCGCAAACCTGCCCCATGGAATAGGGTGTCCAGAAACATAGAGTACGAGACGTGAGCATAAAACGCTCAGTACTAGAGTATGAGTATACATGCATGCAAAGTGAACTCCCTATAAACTCGAGGTCAAAGATCAGATAATAAAGACAGACCGGGCCCTGATATGTAGCACGCTGTGCCGTCGCTTCAGAAGGTGGCTCCCATACCATAATACCAGTGGATATGCCGGACCCAAATCGATGGAAGTCCAACCACTAATAGGATAGGGAAAAACCCTACTAACAGACATCTCAAAGGAGATAGCTCAGTATGCAAATGAATGCAGCATAAATCAATGACATATAAACCATGCAGTCACATAATACATGCATACTCAGTCAGGATATCTCAAACAGTACTTTTGTACCTCAAATCAGTGCAAGCTCTATCAACTCTAGGTCCACGCCTATAGTCTGCTCTACACTGCCAAATGATACTACCATCATTAAAGTGCTCTAAAAGCCTTAACTAAGATATTGCATACTCCTAAATATTTATAGGAAGAAAAAGCTATACCTTCGTCCGTCGTTAGCCCTATGATGTCGATGCCACCAGAACTTGGGCACAACTCTGCTATGACTTCCGAACGCCTCGACGACTCCAGGGTCAAGCCTAGGAAGGCTAAAACAACTCGAATACGAATAGAGTAGAGAGAAAATCCGGAATTGGCAATTGAAAGTGAATTCTCGGCCTTCTATTTATAGACAACGATCGGAGCCTCCGATCCTTGATCGGAACTTCCGAACCTCGATCGGAACGTCCGATCCTGCCATCGGAGCTTCCGAAGATCCTGGTCTGCCACATGTCAAAATATCACTTGTTGACTTCGGATAGGGGTGATCAGAGCTTCCGATCCTGATCGGAGCTTCTGATCCAACCACACGTCATGGATGACGTAATATCATCGGTGCCTCCGATCGCTCATCGGAGCTTCCGATCGTGCCTTCGGAGCTTCCGATCCGTCCGATACCCAATTTATTTAATTAGCATTAATCTTTTAATTACTCAATTAGGGTACGGGCTACTACATTCTCCTCCACTTAAGATATTTCTTCCTCGAAATCAGATCTTAAGTACCGAATGTAATACAGAAATCAAAAACATTCTTTATTCAAATCAAACGCTTACAGAGTTTGCAACTGAATACAACTTAAGAATGAAATCAAAACAACTCAGGATGGTCTTCACGCATCCTGTCCTCAAGCTCCCAAGTAGCTTCCTCAGTGCCTCGGCGCTGCCACTGAACTAAAACCAGAAGAATGACTTTGTTCCGCAAAACCTTATCCTTATAATCCAGGATACGAATAGGTTTCTCAACATAGGTCAAATCTTTGCTCACCTGAACCTCAGACCGCTGCAGAATATGAGACTCATCTACCACATATTGTCGCAACAGAGATACGTGGAACACGTCGTGAATACTAGAAAGATGCGGTGGCAAAGCTAGTCGATAAGACAAATCGCCAATACTCTCCAAGATCTCAAACGGACCGATAAACCTGGGAGAAAACTTGCCCTTAAGGCCAAATCTGAGAATTTTGCGAAAAGGTGACACTCTCAGAAACACTTTCTCCCCGACATCAAACTGCAAAGGCCTACTCTTGGTATTAGCATAGCTGGCCTGACGATCTTGTGCAGTCTTGATCCGTTTCTTGATCTGATCAACAATGTCTACCGCCTGTTGGATAAACTCCGGTCCCTCAGCCTATCTCTCTCCCACTTCTTCCAAGAAGAGTGGAGTACGGCAACGTCGCCCGTACAATGCCTCAAAAGGTGCCATCCCAATACTAGTATGATAGATGTTGTTGTACGCGAACTCGATCAATGACAAATGATCCTGCCAGGATGAACCAAAATCCATGACGCACGCTCTAAGCATATCCTCCAAAGTACGGATAGTGCGCTCTGACTGACCATCTGTCTCCGGATGATAGGCAGTACTTAAACTGAGAGTAGTACCCATCGCACGCTGAACACTTGAAAGAGTGGGTGCCCGGTGAGCCAACTTGTGGCTAAGGACTTTTATGACTCTATGTATAAACAATCTTTTGTTTAATATAATTTACACTTTTATAATGGCATTTACTTTATCTTTTATCATATTATTATGTTGTGACATACTATAAGATGTTTAGATGAAGACCTTGAATATACTATAGTGTATGTAAGATGTGGTAGCACATGGGGATGGCTATCATGAAACACATCTCACAGTCACTGTATATTCTAAACAGTTCCTAGTCAATTGAGCCGTCCGTTAATAAGGATAAGGATCGCTCGAGATTGAGACTAGCATTTGCGATGCCGAGTACCACGTTTCATTGGTATGGAACATAGAGATGTTCAAAGCATGCAAATGGATATTCATACGATGAATGATCGAACTACCCTATCCGGACTTTCCAAGTGGTTATCACTTATCGAGTGGATAAAGTCCGCGATTTTGGTTGTACACCATTAGTCCTTACTACTTGAAACATCATTGAGACTCTATATGCTAGTACTGTACTTGACTCGTTTACCGACTCTATTGGGGTCATCAGGTGTCGGGATTGGGTACAGTTACGACACATATAGGAGTCGATGCTTTGTTGTCAAGGATTCACCACATACTTGCGAGTGTGGATATCCTATGCAATCTGAGGAGATATTAGTGTGACGAATCTCTGGTCAGAGTACATGATATGTTTTAAGAAATGGTTTCTTAGTAGCACATGCGATGTCACTATTTGATCTTCAAGATGCATTGCATAGTTATCGAATCTCGAACGACTCTCGATTTACCAATGGTTGTTGATTCGATCGGGATATATGGATGAAGGGACCGTACTGTACGCTAACCAAAATCTATTGGTTCTTGCAGGCACTATCAATAATACCTAGGGAATCATGGGGCGATGTTGCTAGGCGCTCTTACCATGATTCGATGGGCAAGTCGAAAATTGTTGTTCCGAGTCACAAGGAGTTGTGAGCCCACGGCTAGCTGTATCCCTGAACCATTGAGGGTCACACAAGTAATGAATTTTTAATCCCCGTTGAAATAATTAAATTTAAAGAGTTAAATTTAGTGAATAAAGAAGTGGGACTTCTTATTTAAAAGTAGAGGGAGTAAGATTTCCTAAAATGACATAGTGATGGACATTTTTGGAAACCACTGAATTCGGATTCAGAAAATTTATCTTGACTTTAAAAGATGCAGAAATGGTTTCTGTGCACATTGGTGAAATTGGTTTATCAATCTGAGTCACGATGAATTTTATATTAATTTCTGAATATGCGGGCTTTGCTTGTCAGGCTTGAACTTATGACTAATGGGCCCTAAGCTGTTAGCAGCCCACATTATAAATAAGTTATTGCAGTACAGAAATTAGACAACACAGGTCATAATTTCGAAAACCTAGAGAGCTCTCTCTTAGGGTTTTCGGCCGACCCCTCCCTCTCCCTCTCACAGTGTTCGAAAATTAAGTCTATAAATTTTTGAATTTGCAGACTGATTTAACAGATCATATCTGTTCTATCTCTTCGTAGAAACTTCTGATAGACTTTCTAATGCAGTCTATCAGAGGGATTAAACTTCTGTTCGTGGACCTGATTGAAGAATTGTTCGTTCATCAGTTCCTGGGATATACAACAAGAGTAGTTTAATCTGTTGGTGTCCATAATCTCGTTTCGAGATTTTAAGGTAAAATTTATATTGTTTAAATTTTATATTATCAATTTTAATCGTAGGAATTTGATACCCATATTGAATCGTTTCATATAAAAATTTAAACCCAGCGAAGGGCTGGGCCCCCGGCCCGATTGTCGGGGACTGCCCGGGATCGTCCCGGGCAGCCCAGAAAAATTAAAATTTTATTTTTTGAAATTTTGAATTTCAGCCCGTTAATTGTTATCGGACCCAGTTTTTGGCCCGATTGAAAATTTTTTCAGTTGGTCCACGAGGCAATGGGTCAAAATTGTTTGAGCCCAAAATTTTTTAAGAAAATTAATTTTGGATAAATTTTAAATTTTGGAAATTTATAAATTTAATCCAATAAATTAAATCTTTAATTATTAATTTTGGTACAATTGATAATAAAATATGATTTTATGTATAAAATTGGATTTTATATGTAAAATATGATTTTATGGATAAACTAGATAAAATATGATTTTATATATAAAATAAGATTTTATATGTGAAATATGATTTTATCTATTTAAATTTATTGCCACTGCATGTTATCCAATTAAATTAATTTGGAATTAAATATTATTGGATAAGGATGATCGATTGCCATGACCAATATTATAGGTGTATGTTAGGTTGTTTACATTTGACTTTATTATTGATTGTTGGGTTTTATTAATGGGCCTGGTTCATGGCCCAAATTTGATTTTATCATTTGTAATAAAAGTGGGCCTGGTTTATGGCCCGTTCCCACCCCTACAATGTATCCCTTTATTTGCCATAGTAATTTATTGTAAATTCACTAGAAATAGTGGGAGTTTTTGAAGATGGAGGTGGGACCAGCAAGCAATGATAAAGACTGAAGAAATGTAAATTGGAAGCACAATGTAATAGGATTGCATTGCATACTTGCATATCATCTAGGATTGGACTTAGACTCGTGATTGGCAATCACGGGTCGATTAGTAATGGAATCGATCATCCTAAAATATAATATATGATATTGTCGTTATATGCATGTTTAGACTAAATTGTATGAATCCCGCAAGCATACAAATTTTAAATGATGAGACAAATTTTCAAAATTAAAAATCCCTCATTTTAAATATGATTTAAAATTGATATCAAGATAAATAAAGGAAATTTAAATATTGTTTAAATGTTCCTACCTTCCATCAACGATCAATGTATGAGATGCTACCCGCGGATACGGTCTGGCTCATATTATTGGGGGGGCCCGTTCGTCGGAAAGTTGTACATTGGATCGACACATGTTGTAACTTGGATGGAACTCCCATGGGATTGGCTCATATTATTGGGGATCCCCATGGCGACCGTCCATCACAACTTAATATTGATGGGTCATCTTGACATGTCACAATAAACGGCGTCATATTATTAGACCCTTATTGGACATGAGGTAAAAACATGGAGGTTGCTTTGGAAGCAATTGAGCTCTACCTTTTGAAAATTATGGTTGGCTGATATTATTCGGGACTATAGTTTGTCAATTGGACTCCATGTTCCCACTAAATAAAATGTTTTTCGTTTTCACTAGAGGGTAGTGAAATCGTTAAAATAGTGGGAGTGAGATTCATAAAATAAATTTCGCCTATTTTATGTCTTAGTAAATTAATTAAACAATCACTGATTATTGTCTGTTTCTTTTCAGTATTTCATTAAGATGAATTCGCGCAATCCACTATTCTCTATTCTCGAACAAAATAAACTGACTGGCGCAAACTATACGGAATGGTTTCGTAAGTTGAAGATTGTCTTGACCTCGGAGAAGATGTTCTACGTGTTAGAAAAATCTCCTCCGAAGGAAGCACCAGCTGATATAAGTTCGGAAGAGTTGGCCAAACTTGATAAATGGTGGGACCATGATATCAAGGCCAAATGCTATATGCAAGCTTCGATGTCTGATGAACTCCAGAGGCGATTTGAGGATACCGTGAATGCAGCTGACATTCACGTACAAATCAAGGAACTTTTTGGGGCTCAATCGAGAGCTGAAAGGTTCGCTACTGTAAAAGAGTTAATGACGTGTCACATGCGTGAAGGGACTTCGGTCCGTGATCATGGGGTACGCGTGATTTGACTCATTCAAAAGTTGGTAATGCTTGATTTGGTATTGGAGCATGAACTCAATGTGGACTTATTACTTCTCTCTCTTCCTTCATCGTTTGACGGTTTTGTGGTGAATTTCAATATGAACAAGATAGAGGCCTCCCTTGAAGAGATGGTCAATATGCTTGTAACTTATGAAGCCACTTTAAAGAAGGATAAACCGGTTCTCTTGGTGGGCTCCTCTTCTTCTGCTAAGAAGGGGCCAAGTACAAAGGGTAAGAAACTTTCTGCCCCATCCAAGAAAACCGGACCCGAGAAGAAGAACAAGACAAAGGCTTCAAACATGGAAAAGTCCAAGGATGTTTGCCATCACTGCAAGAAACCCGGTCATTGGAAACGTAACTGCAAGGAATATCTAGAGCAGTTGCGAACTGCGAAGGGTATGTTTTATATTGAAATAAATGTTTCACTTAATACTACTTCTTGGGTATTGGATACCGGATGTGGATCTCACATTTGCAATGATTTGCAGGTGATGACAAGAAGTCGCAAGCTTAGAATGGGTGAGACCCAGCTGAGGCTCGGAAATGGTTCTAGAGTTGAAGCCAAAGCTGTGGGAGACGTTTATTTAATTTTGCAGAACGATTTTAAGTTACTTTTGAGAGATGTTTTATTTGTTCCAGACTTGATTAAAAACATTATTTCTGTTTCTATGCTTGATAGAGATGGTTTTTCTTGCAATTTTGTGAATGAGATTTGCAATATTTACAAGAATGAATGTTTGATTGGAAATGGACAACTTGAAAACGACCTATATAACTTAAAATTAAAAGACGTTCCAATAAATTATGTTGATAAACCGGTAACAACGAACAAAAGGAAAATCGATAGTCAAAACCCGGTAAACCTTTGGCATGCTAGGCTAGGTCATATTTCATCAAGGAAGATGAACAAGCTAGTGGGAGAGGGCATGTTTGATATGTCTGATATTAACTCTCTAGCTACTTGTGAGTCCTGCCTAAAAGGAAAAATGACTAAATCTCCTTTCAAAGGAAAACCTGAGCGTAGTCAAAATCTATTGGATTTGATCCATACGGATGTTTGCGGACCATTTAGTATTGGTACAAAATTTGGTCACACCTACTTCATTACCTTTACTGATGATTATTCTAGGTATGGGTACTTATATTTGATGAAATATAAGTCTGAATCATTTGAAAAGTTCAAAGAATTCAAGGCTGAAGTAGAAAACAAACTAGGTAAGAGGATTAAAGCACTTCGATCAGATCGAGGTGGAGAATACTTGAGTACCGAGTTTTTGAGCTATCTAAAAGAGAATGGGATTCTCTCTCAGTGGACTCCTCCTATGACACCTCAGCTTAATGGTGTTTCGGAGCGTCGCAATCGAACTTTGTTGGACATGGTTCGATCCATGATGAGCTTCACTGAGCTCCCACCTTCGTTTTGGGGCTATGCTCTTGAAACGGCGGTATTGTTGTTGAACAACGTTCACACTAAAGCAGTGAACAAAACACCATACGAGTTATGGAATGGCAAAGCTCCTAAGTATTCGTACTTGAGGATTTGGGGATGTCCTGCTTACGTGAAGCAGACAGTGGGAGATAAGTTGGATAGTCGATCCACCTTATGTTATTTTGTAGGGTATCCGAAGAATTCAATCGGATATTATTTCTATCATCGTACTGAAACAAAAGTGTTTGTTTCAAGGAATGCCACCTTCTTGGAGAAGGAGTTCTTATTGGATAAGAAGGGCAAGATGATGGAACTCGAAGAAATTCGAGAAGAACCCAAGATACAAAATAATGATCCAACACCTCAGGAACCATTGATTGACACGCATATTACTAGAAGATCCGAGAGGACTTCTAGGCCTCCTATTAGATATGGTTTTCTTCTTGAAGGGGATCAAAGTGAACCCGACATTGGATGTGATCCAAGAAACTTCAAGGAAGCAATTTCTGATGCAGATTCGAATTTATGGCTTGAAGCTATGCAGTCGGAAATAGATTCGATGCATACAAACCAAGTTTGGACTTTAGTAGATCCTCCCGATGGAATTGTTCCAATAGGGTGTAAATGGATCTATAAGAGAAAACTTGGGCCTGATGGAAAGGTACTGACCTACAAGGCACGATTGGTGGCAAAAGGTTATACTCAAAGACAAGGAGTTGACTATGATGAAACTTTTTCACCAGTCGCAATGTTCAAGTCCATAAGAATTTTTATTGCCATAGCAGCATGGTATGACTATGAGATATGACAAATGGATGTGAAGACTGCATTTCTTAATGGAAACATTAAGGAAGAAATCTATATGATGCAGCCCGAGGGATTCACATCCATGGGAAGCGAGCATAAGGTATGCAAGCTTCAGAGATCGATCTATGGTCTCAAACAAGCATCAAGAAGTTGGAACCAGAAATTTGATGAAACAATAAAGGATTTTGGTTTCATCAAGAACCCGGAGGAACCGTGCGTGTACAAGAAAGTAGTTAAGGATGCTGTGACATTCTTAGTACTTTATGTTGATGACATCTTACTCATTGGGAATGATGTAGGGATGTTGCAGTCAACAAAGATATGGTTATCAGGTAGATTCTCGATGAAGGATTTGGGTGAGGCGTCCTATATTCTAGGGATACAGATCTATAGAGATAGATCTAAGAGAATGATAGGACTTACTCAAGCTACCTACATCGACACTATATTGAAAAGGTTTTCAATGGATGAGTCCAAGAGAGGACATCTACCTATGTGTCATGGAGTCTCTCTATCCAAGTCTATGTGTCCCAAGACTGACGAAGAGATAGAGAAAATGACACACATACCATATGCGTCAGCCATAGGAGTATCATGTATGGGATGATATCCACCAGACCGGATGTGGCATTTGCTCTGAGTGTCACGAGCAGATATCAAGCCAATCCCGGTCAAATGCATTGGAAAGCCGTGAAGGATATTCTTAAGTACTTGAGAAGAACTAAGAATGTATTCATGGTTTATGGAGGAAGAGAACTGAAATTGGAAGGCTATACCGACTCTAGCTTCCAAAGTGACGTGGATGACTCGAACTCAACCTCTGGATTTGTGTTCATGCTCAATGGCGGTGCTGTCTCTTGGAAGAGTTCCAAGAAGGACACCACAGCGGATTCCACCACTGAGGCAGAATACATTGCGGCATCAGCTGCTGCTAAAGAGGCCGTTTGGATGAGGAATTTCGTCCAAGAGTTGGGCGTTATTCCTGAAGCTGTTGGTCCAGTCCCGGTGTACTGTGACAACATGGGTGCCGTTGCTCAGGCAAAGGAACCAAGGTCTCATCAAAGATCCAAACACGTACTGAGAAAATACCACATCATCCGGGAGATCGTGGAAAGAGGAGACATCACTGTCGAGAGAGTGGCCTCTGCAGACAATATCGCTGATCCACTTACTAAGCCCTTGCCAGGACCATTATTTGACAAACATCGCGAAGCAATGGGACTACGTAGTATGACTAGTTGGCTTTAGGGCAAGTGGGAGATTGAAAGAGTGGGTGCCCGGTGAGCCAACTTGTGGCTAAGGGCTTTTATGACTCTATGTATAAACAATCTTTTGTTTAATATAATTTACACTTTTATAATGGCATTTACTTTATCTTTTATCATATTATTATGTTGTGACATACTATAAGATGTTTAGATGAAGACCTTGAATATACTATAGTGTATGTAAGATGTGGTAGCACATGGGGATGGCTATCATGAAACACATCTCAAAGTCACTGTATATTCTAAACAGTTCCTAGTCAATTGAGCCGTCCGTTAATAAGGATAAGGATCGCTCGAGATTGAGACTAGCATTTGCGATGCCGAGTACCACGTTTCATTGGTATGCAACATAGAGATGTTCAAAGCATGCAAATGGATATTCATACGATAAATGATCGAACTACCCTATCCGGACTTTCCAAGTGGTTATCACTTATCGAGTGGATAAAGTCCGCGGTTTTGGTTGTACACCATTAGTCCTTACTACTTGAAACATCATTGAGACTCTATATGCTAGTACTGTACTTTGACTCGTTTACCGACTCTATTGGGGTCATCAGGTGTTGGGATTGGGTACAGTTACGACACATATAGGAGTCGATGCTTTGTTGTCAAGGATTCACCACATACTTGCGAGTGTGGATATCCTATGCAATCTGAGGAGATATTAGTGTGACGAATCTCTGGCCAGAGTACATGATGTGTTTTAAGAAATGGTTTCTTAGTAGCACATGCGATGTCACTATTTGATCTTCAAGATGCATTGCATAGTTATCGAATCTCGAACGACTCTCGATTTACCAATGGTTGTTGATTCGATCGGGATATATGGATGAAGGGACCGTACTGTACGCTAACCAAAATCTATTGGTTCTTGCAGGCACTATCAGTGATACCTAGGGAATCATGGGGCGATGTTGCTAGGCGCTCTTACCATGATTCGATGGGCAAGTCGAAAATTGTTGTTCCGAGTCACAAGGAGTTGTGAGCCCACGGCTAGCTGTATCCCTGAACCATTGAGGGTCACACAAGTAATGAATTTTTAATCCCCGTTGAGATAATTAAATTTAAAGAGTTAAATTTAGTGAATAAAGAAGTGGGACTTCTTATTTAAAAGTAGAGGGAGTAAGATTTCCTAAAATGACATAGTGATGGACATTTTTGGAAACCACTGAATTCGGATTCAAAAAATTTATCTTGACTTTAAAAGATGCAGAAATGGTTTCTGTGCACATTGGTGAAATTGGTTTATCAATCTGAGTCACGATGAATTTTATATTAATTTTTGAACATGCGGGCTTTGCTTGTCAGGCTTGAACTTATGACTAATGGGCCCTAAGCTGTTAGCAGCCCACATTATAAATAAGTTATTGCAGTACAGAAATTAGACAACACAGGTCATAATTTCGAAAACCTAGAGAGCTTTCTCTTAGGGTTTTCGGCCGATCCCTCCCTCTCCCTCTCCCTCTCACAGTGTTCGAAAATTCAGTCTGTAAATTTTTGAATTTGCAGACTGATTTAACAGATCATATCTGTTCTATCTCTTCGTAGAAACTTTTGATAGACTTTCTAGTGCAGTCTATCAGAGGGATTAAACTTCTGTTCGTGGACCTGATTGAAGAATTGTTCGTTCATCAGTTCCTGGGATATACAACAAGAGCAGTTTAATCTGTTGGTGTCCATAATCTCGTTTCGAGATTTTAAGGTAAAATTTATATTGTTTAAATTTTATATTATCAATTTTAATCTTAGGAATTTGATACCCATATGGAATCGTTCCATATAAAAATTTAAAACTTCCGCTGCACCGGGTATCACTTTCTTTTTCGATCCGGAGAACGACCGTGTTCCTAAAACACTCCCCCAGAATCTATAAGTAAACCTGGGGTCCCGATCGCTGACAATGCTCACAGGCACTCCATGAAGTCGAACGATCTCCTGAATGTACAACCGAGCCATACGATCCACATTGTACTCCCGTCTATAGGCAATGAAATGCGCTGACTTGGTGAGTCGGTCCACCACAACCCAGATAGCATCACGGTTCCTCGGGGATACCGGTAAATGGGTCACAAAGTCCATTGTGATAAACTCCCATTTCCATTTCGGAATAGGCAGACTGTGAAGCAATCCTCCAGGTCTTCGGTATTCTGCCTTGACCTGTTGACACACCAAACATCTCGAAACAAACTGATAAACACTGCGTTTCATTCCCTTCCACCAGAAACGAGTACGTAGATCCTTGTACATCTTGTTGCTCCCAGGATAAATACACAACTTAGTGCGATGCGCCTGAGACAAAATCTCCTCTCGCAACTCTACATCCTGCGGAATCACAAGCCTACCAGACAAACACAGAAAGCCATCTGACTGATAATGAAATCCAGACGAGCTACCCTCGTTAGCTAGACGAGCTAAATGCTGGGTCTTTGAATCAGACATCTGAGCATCTCGAATCCGCGAATACAAAGCTGGCTCAGATAATATCGCAAACATCTGGATACCCTGCATACCTTTCTTATGCTTGAAAGTATATCCTGAAGTACAAAAGTCACTGATCGCACTAGACATCGAACAAGTCTGAAGTGAGGATAGTCGCACCTTGCGACTTAATGCATCAGCGGTGAGATTAGCAGCTCCCGAATGGTACTTAATCTCGCAATCATAATCCTTAAGCAAGTCCATCCAACGTCTCTGCCTCATGTTCAACTCCGCCTGAGTGAACAAATACTTGAGACTCTTATGGTCGGTGAAGATCTCAAATATCTCGCCATACAGATAATGACGCCAGATCTTCAAAGCGAACACAATGGCTTCCAATTCCAAATCATGGACTGGGTAGTTATCCTCGTGAAGCTTTAGCTGTCTAGAAGCGTATGCGATCACATGCCCATTCTGAGTCAAGACACAACCTAACCCCTGAAGAGAAGCATCAGTGTACACCACATACCCTCCAGATCCTGATGGTAATGCCAACACCGGCGCAGAAGTCAACCGCCATCGAAGCTCACAGAAATTCTTCTCACACTCGGAGGAGCACTCGAAATCAATACCCTTGCGGGTAAGTTGCGTCAAAGGTCGAGCTAACTGAGAGAAGTTCAGAATGAAGCGACGATAATACCCTGCTAGACCCAGAAAACTACAGATCTCAGTAACTGTCGTCGAACGCGACCAATTAAGCACCGCCTCAATCTTGCTTGGATCAACAGAAATCCCCTCCCTGGATATTATATGGCCAAGAAAGACCACTCAATCCATCCAGAACTCACACTTGCTCAGCTTGGCGTACAACTGCTCATCCCGAAGAGTCTGCAGTACCAACCGCAAGTGAGAAACATGCTCTTCCGTATTACGCGAATACACCAAGATGTCGTCAATGAAGACCACAACAAACTTGTCCAAATACTCCTTGAAGACACGGTTCATCAGGTCCATGAATATATCCGGCACATTAGTCAAACCAAATGGCATCACTAAAAACTCGTAATGCCCATAGCGAGTACGGAATGCAGTCTTGGCTACGTCCTGATCTCGAACTCTCAACTGATGATACCCAGATCTCAAGTCAATCTTGGAGTAAACTGAAGTGCCCTGCAGCTGATCAAACAAGTCATCAATACGAGGCAAAGGATACTTGTTCTTTTGAAGCTGAGAAGAGGAAGACTGAAGAACGTGTTGAAAAAGTAATGAAGGTCTGGCTAAAAATTGAAGAGCTCCATATGTATTATCATGCTCAATTTCCTCCGAGAAAATTTGAGGATGCTAAGGAGATAGCTCAAAGGGCAATGTACTACATGATAGAACTGGATACTTTTGCACCCAGAGATATTTTTAAGGATAAAAATATTCTCTATATGATGCTTAGTAAAGAGTACATCACATTGGTTCGCATTGCAACTGATGAGCTAACTGATCCTACTGTTGTTCCTCTTCGAGCATGGGTGACAAGCTGGAGTTATGAAGTTTTTCTCAAGATGAGGGAGATAAAAAGTGTGTGATTGTAACCTTTTTGATTCTGAAGTTTTAATAAAATATTTAATTTAACTAGACTGAATTTGTTCATTCACTGATTGTTCCTAAACTGATATGGTGTATAAACTGATTTTTCCTAAACTGATATTGTGTAATGTAGTAACTAAGTGAAGGTAAACTGATACCTTCACTAAAGGGCACGAGAAACTATGTTATCAGGTAATGATTACATGAAATCAGTATTTCAGAGATTTTCTTGTCATAAATAGTGCCTTATTTCGTGAAAGTTTATATGTAAGAGACTTTTTATATTCTGAATATAATAAATGCGAGAGACTCTTAGATATCCGGACTATCAGTCTATATAAGACAGAAAAATAGTGAAGTGCAAATAAACATAAATTTAAGCAAAAGAAATGGATAGTTGGAGGGTTGCTCATGAGAGTTTTGTCGAGGAGAAAGTTGCTCGTCTTCGAGCAAAACTGATTCGGATGCAGTTTAGAGGTCCCGATGCACTTGATCCTGAGGAGGTGCGACGTCTGGAGAAATACAAACAAGTGCTTGGAATCAACAATACTTCTTATGTCCTTGGTCGTGAGGACATACAACTCCTGCTCTTGAAGAAGGAGTTAAGGGTGGTAACCCTTCTCCATGGACTGGAAGAAGTGGAAGATGGCCCTTTGGAGGAGCATCTTCGCCTTCTGAAAATGGCTGTGGAGATAGAAATAGATATTGTAAAAGGAGTTTATTAATAAAGTACATTTTTATTTTGAATGTGTTGTTTATAATTTATTTTGTTTGATGTGAGTCTATATTATAACCTGCAAAATAAATTCCCCCTTAAAATATGCGTAAAAAAGAATTATCAACAATTAAAATAACACCAGAGAGTTAGTTTAAAGACCCTGCGGAGAATTCAGTTTAGATCATACTAAACTATGTAGACAAGTTGCAATGGATAAACTAATTTTAATCTAAATTAATTAAGTCCTAAAATATTTCGAAAGAAAGAAAACTTAGACTCTGGGAGAGGTTTTGTGAAGATGTCTGCTGTCTGTTGCTCTATGGAAATGTACTCCAGTCGAATGTTCTTCTTGAGTGTATGATCTCGGATAAAATGATGCCTAACTTCGATATGCTTCGTTCTTGAGTGAAGAATGGGGTTGTAAGTAATTGCAATTGTGCTGGTGTTATCACAGAAGATTGGGGAGTCATGTTCTTCAATTCCATAATCTCTCAACTGTTGTTGAATCCAGAGCAGTTGAGCACAGCAACTTCCTACGGCTAAATATTCAGCTTCTGTTGTAGAAGTAGCAATGGATGTTTGTTTCTTGCTAAACCATAAAATCAGTCTATCCCCAAGGAATTGACATGATCCACTAGTACTTTTTTTTTATCCAGTTTACATCCAGCATAATCAGCATCTGAGTATCCAACTAGATTGAAGGAGTTGTGCTTAGCATACCATAGGCCAACATTTTGAGTTCCATTTAGATACCTCAGTATCCTTTTTCCAGCTATGAAGTGGGATTGCTTAGGATTTGATTGAAATCTTGCACATAAACATACTGCAAAAACAATGTCAGGTCTACTGGCTGTTAAATAAAGCAATGACCTTATTAGACCTCGATACATTGTAGCATCAACTGATATTCCCCCTTCGTCTTTGTCAAGTTTGATTGATGCACCCATGGGAGTTGTTGCAACCGTGCAGTTTTCCTTACCAAACTTTTTGATTAATTCTTTGGTATACTTAGTTTGTCTTATGAATGTTCCATTGTCCATTTGTCGAACTTTTAATCCAAGAAAGAAATTCAGTTCACCCATCATGCTCATGTCGAATTTTTCCTGCATTAGCTTTGAGAATCTAGTGCATAATTTGGGGTTAGTTGACCCAAAGATGATATCATCAATATATATTTGAACTAATAGAGTGTGATCGCCTTTCGTAAATTTGAACAATGTTTTGTCAACTGTGCCTATAGTAAATTCGTGTTCAAGAAGAAATTTGGTTAGAGTGTCATACCAAGCTCTAGGAGCCTGTTTCAGTCCATAAAGAGCTTTATTTAAATGATACACATGATCTGGGAATTGATGATTTGTGAATCCTGGTGGTTGTTCAACAAATACTTCTTCTTGGAGTTTTCCATTCAAGAAAGCACTTTTTACGTCCATTTGATAAACTTTGAAGTTCTTGAATGAAGCATACGCAAGAAATATTCTTATTGCTTCCAGTCTAGCTACTGGTGCATAAGTTTCGTCATAGTCAATTCCTTCTGTTGGAGTGCGCGGCGTTCAGATCAAACAAGATTGATACCCGGTGCAGCGGAAGTTTAAAATTTTTATTATATGGAACGATTCCATATTGGGTATCAAATCTTTACGATTAAATTGTGTGTGTAAAAATTTAAATAACTATTATAAAATTTTTACCTTTAATCTCGAATCGAGATTCTGGACACCAACAGATTTCTCTGCTCTTGTTGTATCTCCCTGGAATCGATGGACGAACAGTTCTTCAATCAGGTCCACGAATAGATATTTAATCCCTCTGATAGATTGCACTAGAAAATCTATCAGAAGTTTTCTACGAAGAGAGTTAACGAATTTGATCCGTTAAACCAGACTGTAATTCAAAATCACAGGCTGGAATTTTCTCGAGTAGAGAGAGGGAGAGGGGGCGGCCACTTTAAGAAAAATAGCTTAGGGTTTTCGAAAATTTTGTGCCTGTTGTGTGTAATTTCTGTACTGCAATAACTTATTTATAATGCAGGCCACTAATAGCTTAGGGCCCATTAGTCATAAGTTCAAACCCGACAAGCAAAGCCCGCATGTTCAGAAATTAATATAAAATTCATCGTGACTCCGATTGATAAACCGATTTCACCAATGTGCACAGAAACCATTTCTGCACCTTTTAAAGTCAAGATAAATTTTTCTGAATCCGAATTCAGTGATTTCCAAAAATGGCCATCCCTATGTCATTTTAGGAAATCTTACTCCTCTACTCTTAAATAAGAAGTCCAACTTCTTCGTTCATTAAATTTAACTCTTTAAATTTAACTATCTCAACGGGGATTAAAAATCCATTACACTGTGTGACCCTCAATGGTTCAGGGATACAGCTAGCCGTGGGCTCACAACTCCTTGTGACTCGGAACAAAAATTTCCGACTTGCCCATCGAATCATGGTATGAGCGCCTAGCAACATCGCCCCATGATTCCCTAGGTATCACTGATAGTGCCTACAAGAACCAGTAGATTTTGGTTAGCGTACAGTACGGTCCCTTCATCCATATATCCCGATCGAATCAACAACCATTGGTATATCGAGAGTCGCTCGAGATTCGATAACTATGCAATGCATCTTGAAGATCAAATAGTGACATCGCATGCGCTACTAAGAAACCATTTCTTAAATCACATCATGTACTCTGGCCAGAGATTCGTCACACTAATATCTCCTCAGATCGCATAGGATATCCACACTCGCAAGTATGTGGTGAATCCTTGACAACAAAGCATCGACTCCTATATGTGTTGTAACTGTACCCAATCCCGACACCTGATGACCCCAATAGAGTCGGTAAACGAGTCAAAGCACAGTACTAGCATATAGAGTCTCAATGATGTTTCAAGTAATAAGGACTAATGGTGTACAACCAAAACCGCGGACTTTATCCACTCGATAAGTGATAACCACTTGGAAAGTCCGGATAGGGTAGTTCGATCATTCATCATATGAATATCCATTTGCATGCTTCGAACATCTCTATGTTCCTTACCAATGAAACGTGGTACTCCGCATCGCAAATGCTAGTCTCAAACTCGAGCGATCCTTATCCTTATTATCGGACGGCTCAATCGACCAGGAACAGTTTAGAATATACAGTGACTATAAGATGTGTTTCATGATAGACATCTCCATGTTCTACCACATCTTACATACACTATAGTATATTCAAGGTCTTTATCAAAACAACAATAGTATATCACAATATAACAATATGAAGAAAGATAAAGTCATTACCATTAATAAAAGTGTAAATTATATTAAACAAAAGATTGTTTATACAAAGAGTCATCAAAGCCCTTAGCCACAAGTTGGCTCACTGGGCACCCACTCTTTCACCTTCTTCTTATCTGTATCCTTGAGCTACTAATCTTGCCTTATTTCTAACCACAGTTCCTTCTTCATTGAGCTTGTTTCTAAAGACCCATCGAGTGCCAATGACTGATTGATGTGTTGGTCTTGGAACGAGATCCCAGACTGCATTTCTAGTAAACTGATTTAGCTCTTCTTGCATTGCATCTATCCAACAGCTGTCAGCCAATGCTTCTTCAATTTTCTTTGGCTCTTCTTGAGATATAAAGGCTGCGTGAAGAAGTTCTTTAATCATTTGTCCTCGAGTCCTTAGAGGTGCTAAAGGATTACCAATAACAGAATTGAGTGGATGCTTTTTGGACCATTTCAGTCTAGTATTAGACTGTTTTCCACTGATCACTTATGCTTCTGGATCTTGACTAGTTACGTTATTTTGGTCAAGCTCTGTGGTCTCATGGTGCAGTTCTTCAATATCCTCAACTATGTGAGTTTGGTGAGTATCAACTGATTGATCAATGTTAAGATCCTCAACTACTGGATCAACTAGTTCCCGTTCAGGAGATTGAAGAGTTCTTGTGGGTGGTGAAGCTTCGTCTTCACTTTCGTCCTGATTATCGTTGTCCAATTGTATTTCTTGAAATAGATCTGAGAGTTGATGAGTATTAGTTGCAACATCAATAGTAAGATCTTCATCAAAAATAACATGGATTGATTCTTCAACATTTAGAGTTCTTTTGTTGAAAACTCTGTAAGCTTTACTGATTGAGGAATATCCCAGAAAAATACCCTCATCTGACTTTGCATCAAATGCAGTCAGATGATTTTTACCATTGTTGTGGATGAAGCATTTACTCCCGAAGATCTTAAAGTATGATACATTTGGTTTTCTGCCATTCCAGATCTCATATGGGGTTTTAAAAATTTTTTTGCATATCATTGATCTGTTCTGAGTGTAGCAAGCAGTGTTCACAGCTTCTGCCCAAAATTTTTGAGAAATCTTGGAGTCGACTAGCATGGTTCTCGCGGCTTCTTTAAGAGTACGATTTCTCCTTTCTGCAACACCATTTTGTTGTGGTGTTCTAGCTGCTGAGAATTCATGTTTGATTCCATAATGCTCTAAAAATGAAGATAAAGTTTGATTGACAAATTCAGTTCCTCTGTCACTCCTGATTCTGTCAATATTACTTGATTTTTCGTTAAATAGTCTTTTAAAGATTTTTATGAGTTGAGAAGCAGTTTCGTCTTTTGATTTCAAGAAAATGACCCAGGTAAAACGTGAGTAATCATCAATGATGGCAAGTGTATACCTCATTCCCCCTAAGCTTGTTACTGAGATTGGACCAAATAAGTCCATATGTAATAGTTCCAAGCATCGGGAAGATGAGTTATAGCCCTTGTTTTTAAAGGATGGCCTAACTTGCTTCCCATATTGACAAGCTGAGCAAAATTTGTCTTTTGAAAAATCAATTTTAGGCAGTCTTGTTACTAGCTCGAGCTTACTCAGACTGGCAATTGATTTTAAGTTAAGATGATTCAGTCGCTTGTGCCAAATCCAGTTGCGCTTAGAATTGGAAGCTACGAGGCAAACTATTTTGCTAGACTGAATATTCCAGCATACTTTATAAGTGTTTCCATATCGATTTCCTGTCAAAATAATGTTACCAGAGGCATCCTTAATAATGCAGTTTAACTTTTGAAATTCAACAGAGTGCCCGTTGTCACACATTTGACTAATGCTGAGTAAGTTATATTTGAGAGTTTCAACCAATAGGACATCTTAAATGATAATGTTGTCGTGGATAATCTTACCCTTACCCACGGTCTTACCCTTTGAGTTGTCACCAAAGGTGATAATGGGACCATTGAATTCAACAAGCTCAGATAATAGTTTATCATTTCCAGTCATGTGTCTCGAGCATCCACTGTCTAGGTACCATGATTCTTCTTATTTTTTCTTGATACCTACTTTCTGCATTCACAAGGTTGAATAACTTTTGGTACCCATATCTATTTGGGTCCACGAGGGATTAATCCTTTAGGAACCCAAACCTGGAATACTTTAACTAGTTTGCCAGTTTCTGTGTTCCTATAGGTACGTACTAAGTTAGATGCTCTAGATAGTGGAGTGTAATGTGCTTGTGAAACTGTATGTTGTTTGCCTTTTTCAATATCCTTGATATTTCTATATCGCTTTTGAACTGGATGTTGATTATGGTATTGATTTCTATTTCCTCTCATGATATTAGGTTGATATGCATTAGTCTGTTTAGGACTTTTAGCAATCTCTGCATTAGTTTCATGAGGATTAAAGCCAATACCAAATCTTCTTCTGTTCATCTGCTCTATTTGTTGCCAAGTCATCAGAATAGGTTTTTCATCTTCATGTTCCCTAACTGCTCATACAAAGTTTATGTATTTACCTTTGCACATATTCAGTTTGGGTAGAATACTTGATTCACTAGTTTCCACTGTCTTACCAAAACCAAGACCAGTTTTGTCATGGAGTGGTATTTGTGAATCATTCATTTCTGTCAACAGGCTCGAAGATTTATTCCATGATATTATTATTTCATCCATATTATGTTTTTCCGTTTTAAGATTCTTGATATCGATCTTGAGCTATTCATTCTCCATTCAGAGCACAACAATCTCTGTTTCAAGACAGCTTATCTCAACTGATTGTTCAAAGGAGAGTTCAGTTGAGTTGTCTTGCAGATCCTTTTGCTTGGCTCTGACTTCATCGAATGCTAAGGACAGTTGATGATATTCATTTGCCATATCATGAAGAGCTTTGATTAGTTCTTCTCTGGTAAATTCCTCAGAACCAAAATCAAATACCTGTTCACTGGTGGATGGAAGTTCATGATCGTTTGCCATAAGACATTTGACTTCTTCTTCATCATCACTTGAGCTAGAAGAGCCATTTGATCCCTCTGAATCACTGTCTGTTTCTGCCCACTTGGTTTTGGTATCCTTTGCAACCAATGCTTCATGCTTCTGTCTTGAGATATATCTATCATTCCTTGAACTTTTTCTTTTGTCAAAGTTCTTTGGTTTGGGGCAATCGGCAATGAAATGTCCTGTTTTTCCACAGTTGAAACAGCTTCTTGGTTCTTCAACTGAATCTTTCTTTTGGAGATTTCTTCTGTGTGATCCTTCTTGGTTTCTTCTGATGAACTTGCCAAACTTCTTTACAAACAAGGACATGGCATCACTGCTCAGTTGTTCTGCTGACTTTTCTGATTTGGCCGGTGACTCAATTTTTATTGAAGTCAAGGCCTTGGTCAATTGTGAGGTAGATTGATCTTCCTCTCGAGCCTGTAACTCGAATTCATATGCTTTTAGATCTGCAAACAGGTCATGCAATTCTAATTTGTTCAGGTCCTTTGATTCTCTCATGGCCATTGTCTTCACATCCCATTCTTTAGGAAGTCCTCGAATTACTTTGAGAATGACTTCCCTGTTGGGATATGTTTTGCCCAATCCGTTGAGCTCAATAACAATGCTGCTTACTCTTTCATCAAACTCTGTCATTGATTCTCTTGGTCTCATTTTGATGTTGTCAAATTTTTGAGTAGCTACAGATAGCTTGTTTTCCTTTGTTTGTTCATTTCCTTCACAAAGTTGGATCAACTTTTCCCAAATCTCTTTTCCAGCCTTGCATGTCTTGATTTTGCTAAAGGTATTCTTGTCAAGAGTTTTATACAAGATATCCTTAGCAACATTGTCCAGATTTTCCTTCTTTTTGTCTTCAGCAGTCCATTCAATTTTAGGTTTCTCAATGTATTGTGTGTAAGAGTGGGTGCCCAGTGAGCCAACTGTGTGGCTATGGGCTTTGATGACTCTTTGTATAAACAATCTTTTGTTTAATATTATTTACACTTTTATGGCAATGACTTTATATTACTTCATATTGTTATATTGTGATATACTATTGTTGTTTTGATAAAGACCTTGAATATACTATAGTGTATGTAAGATGTGGTAGAACATGGAGATGTCTATCATGAAATACATCTTATAGTCACTGTATATTCTAAAAACCGTTCCTAGTCGATTGAGCCGTCCGATAATAAGGATAAGGATCGCTCGAGTTTGAGACTAGCATTTGCGATGCGGAGTACCACGTTTCATTGGTAGGGAACATGGAGATGTTCGAAGCATGCAAATGGATATTCATAGGATGAATAATCGAACTACCCTATCCGGACTTTCCAAGTGGTTATCACTTATCGAGTGGATAAAGTCCGCGGTTTTGGTTGTACACCATTAGTCCTTACGACTTGAAACATCATGGAGACTCTATTTGCTAGTGCTGTGCTTTGACTCGTTTACCGACTCTATGGGGGTCATCAGGTGTCGAGATTGGGTACAGTTACGACACATATAGGAGTCAATGCATTGTTGTCAAGGATTCACCACATACTTGCGAGTGTGGATATCCTATGCGATCTGAGGAGATATTAGTGTGACAAATCTCTGGCCAGAGTACTTGATGTGATTTAAGAAATGGTTTCTTAGTAGCACATGCGATGTCACTAATTTGATCTTCAAGATGCATTGCATAGTTATCGAATCTTGAGCGACTCTCGATATACCAATGGTTGTTGATTCGATCGGGATATATGGATGAAGGGACCGTACTGTACGCTAACCAAAATCTACTGGTTCTTGTAGGCACTATCAGTGATACCTAGGGAATCATGGGGCGATGTTGCTAGGCGCTTTACCATGATTCGTTGGGCAAGTCGGAAAGTGTTGTTCCGAGTCACAAGGAGTTGTGAGCCCACGGCTAGCTGTATCCCTGAACCATTGAGGGTCACACAGTGTAATGGAGTTTTAATCCCCGTTGAGATAGTTAAATTTAAAGAGTTAAATTTAATGAACTAAGGAGTTGGACTTCTTAAATAAGAGTAAGGGAGTAGGATTTCCTAAAATGACATAGGGATGGACATTTTAGGAAACCACTGAATTCGGATTCAGGAAAATTTATTTTGGGTATCAATCGTGATTGATCTGACCGCCAGCAGTTTTCCAACAGTGGTATCAGAGCCAGGTTGCTCAGATCAAACGATTGAATTAATCAATTGTACAAAATTTTTGAGTCTCGGTTTTTGAAACAAAATAAATATTTTTAAATAAAATTTTTTTTTTTTTTTTTCGGGGCAAAACCCGGGCAGCGATTGGATCGCTGCCCGGAGGGGGCGGCGATGGTCGCTGCCCCCGGGGGAGGCGCACGGCGCCGCCCAAAGGGGGCGCACGGCGCCGCCCAGGGCGGCGACCGTCGCTGCCCAGCGCAGCGCTGGGCGCTGCGAAGGGCGGCGCACGGCGCCGCCCAGCGGCGGCACCAGGCGCCGCCAGGGCAGCGATAGTCGCTGCCCTAAGGGGGCAGCCGGGCTGCCCCCGGCCCGCGCCCCGGGTGCGGGCCGGCCCGGGAGTGTCCCGGGCGGCCCGCGGGAAAAATTATATTTTTATTAAAAATTAATTTTAATATGTTAAAATTTTATTTTTGGTCCGGTCAAAAATTGTTTTTGATTGGTTCACGAGATTTCGGATCGAATTGTTCGAGTCCGTAAATTTTAAAATTGATTTTGGATAAATTTGAATTTTTGGAAAATTTTAATGTTTTATCCGTAAATTGAATTTTGAAATCAATTATTTTGGTACAATTGATGATAAGATATGATCTTATGATATATTGAGTAAAATATGATTTTATTTGTAAAATTGGATTTTATAGATAAAATATGATTTTATTTGATATAGAGATAAAATATGATTTTATATGTGAAATGAGATTTTATATAAAATATGATTTTATCTTGTTTAAATTTGAATTGCCACTGCATGTTATCCAATAAATTAATTTTGAATTAAATGTTATTGGATAAGGATGATCGATTGCCATGACCAATTTTGTAGGTGTATGTTAGGAATTTACATTTTGTTTTTATTGTTGTTGGTTTTATTAATGGGCCTGGTTTATGGCCCGATATGAATGTCATATGTAATAAAAGTGGGCTTGGTTTATAGCCCGTTCCCACCCCTAAAAATGTATCCCCTACTTGTCATTGTTATTTATTGTAAATACATTAGATTTAGTGGGAGATCAAGATTTGAAGACGGTGGGCCCAGCAGACAATAAAGACTGAAGAAATGTAAATTGGAAGCACATGTAATAGGATTGCATTGCATACTGCATATCACCTAGGATTGGACTAAGACCCGTGATTGGCAACCACGGGTCAATTAGAAATGGAATCGATCATCCTATATAATATTTGATATTATGATTGTATGCATGTTTAGACATAATTGCGTGAATCCGGCAAGCATGCAATAAATTAAATATGATGAGACAAATATTTTTATAATTAAAAATCCCTCATTTTAAATATGATTTAAAATTTATATCAAGATAAATAAAGGAAATTTAAATTTGTTTAAATGTTCCCACCTTCCATCAACGGTCAATGTATGTGATGCTACCCGCGGATACAGTCCGGCTCATATTATTGGGGGGGCCCGTCCGTCGGAAAGCTGTACATTGGATCGACAAATGTTGTAAGTTGGGTGGAACTCCCATGGGATCGGCTCATATTATTGGGGGATCCACATGGCGACCGTCCATCACAACTTAATATTGATGGGTCATCTTGACATGTCACTTTAAACGGCGTCATATTATTGGGCCCTTATTGGACATGAGGTAAACACATGGGGGTTGCTTTGGAAGCAATTGGGCTCTACCTTTTGAGAATTATGGTTGGCTGATATTATTCGGGACCATAAGTTTGTCAATTGGACTCCATGTTCTCACTAAGGAAAAAGTTTCCCGTTTTCACTAGAGGGTGGTGAAATCGTTAAAATAGTGGGAGTGAGATTCATAAAATTAAATTCGCCTATTTTATGTCTTAGTAAATTGTTAAACAATCATTGATATATGTCTGTTTTTCTTTTCAGTATTTCATACAATGAATTCGCGAAATCCATTATTCTCGATCCTCGAACAAAACAAGTTGACTGGCGCCAACTATACGGAATGGTTCCGGAAGTTGAAGATTGTCTTAACTTCGGAGAAAATGCTCTACGTGTTAGAGAAAGCACCTCCGAAGGAAGCACCAGCTGACATAAGTCCGGAGGAATTGGCCAAACTTGATGCATGGTGTGACCATGACATCAAGACCAAATGCTATATGCAAGCCTCGATGTCTGATGAACTCCAGAGGCGATTTGAGGACACGGTGAATGCTGCTGACATTCATGCGCAACTCAAGGAACTTTTTGGGGCTCAGTCGAGGGCTGAAAGGTTCGCTACTGTTAAGGAGTTGATGACGTGCCGCATGCGTGAAGGGACTTCGGTCCGTGATCATGGGGTACGAGTGATTTGGCTCATACAGAAGTTGGCGACCCTAGATTTGGTGTTGGAGCATGAACTCAATGTGGATTTATTGCTTCTGTCTCTTCCTTCTTCATTTGATGGATTTGTGATAAATTTTAATATGAACAAGATAGAGGCCACCCTAGAAGAGATGGTCAATATGCTCGTTACATATGAATCCACACTTAAGAAGGATAAGCCAGCTTTCTTGGTGGGCTCCTCATCTTCTGCTAAGAAGGGGCCAAGTATGAAGGGCAAGAAACGTTCTACCCCACCCAAGAAAGTCGAGCCCGAGAAGAAGCAAAAGACAAAGGCTTCAAACAATGGAAAATCCAAGGATGTTTGCCATTACTGCAAGAAGCCGGGTCATTGGAAGCGCAACTGCAAGGAATATCTTGAGCAGTTGGGAACTGCAAAGGGTATGTTCTATATTGAAATAAACATGTCACTTAATACAACTTCTTGGGTATTGGATACCGGATGTGGATCTCACATTTGCAATGATTTGCAGGTGATGACAAGAAGTCGCAGGCTTAGAATGGGTGAGACCCAGCTGAGGCTCGGGAATGGTTCCAGAGTTGAAGCTACGGCCATTGGAGATGTTTGTTTGACTTTGCAGAACGGTTTTAAATTATTGTTAAGAGATGTTTTATTTGTGCCAGATTTAATTAAAAACATTATTTCTATTTCTATGCTTGATAGAGATGGTTATTCTTGCAATTTTGTGAATGGGATTTGCAATATTTACAAGAATGAATGTTTAATTGGAAATGGACAACTTGAAAACGATCTATACAACTTAAAACTAAAAGACGTTCCAGTGAATTATGTTGATAAACCGACGACAACAAACAAAAGGAAAATCGATAGTCAAAACCCGGCAAACCTTTGGCATGCTAGGCTAGGTCATATTTCCTCAAGGAGGATGAACAAGCTAGTGGGAGAGGGCATGTTTGATATGTCTGATATCAACTCTCTACCTACTTGTGAATCCTGCCTAAAAGGAAAAATGACTAAATCTCCTTTTAAGGGGAAACCTGCGCGTAGTCAGGATCTGTTGGATTTGATCCATACAGATGTTTGTGGTCCATTTAGAGTAGGGACTCAACATGGCCACACCTACTTCATTACCTTTACTGATGATTATTCAAGGTATGGGTATTTATATTTAATGAAATATAAGTCTGAAGCATTTGAAAAGTTCAAAGAATTCAAGGCTGAAGTAGAAAACAAGCTAGGTAAAAGTATTAAAGCACTTCGATCGGATCGAGGTGGAGAATACTTGAGTACCGAGTTTTTGGACTATCTGAAAGAGAATGGGATTCTCTCTCAGTGGACTCCTCCTATGACACCATAGCTTAATGGTATATCGGAGCGTCGTAATCGAACTTTGTTGGACATGGTTCGATCTATGATGAGCTTCACTGAGCTTCCACCTTCGTTTTGGGGCTATGCGCTTGAAACGGCGGTATTGTTGTTGAACAACGTCCACACTAAAGCAGTGGACAAAACACCATACGAGTTATGGAATGGCAAAGCTCCTAAGTATTCGTACTTGAGGATTTGGGGATGTCCTGCTTACGTGAAGCGGACAGTGGGAGATAAGTTGGATAGTCGATCCAGCTTATGTTATTTTGTAGGGTATCCGAAGAATTCAATCGGATATTATTTCTATTATCCTGCTGAAACAAAGGTGTTTGTTTCTAGGAATGCCACCTTCTTGGAGAAGGAGTTCTTATTGGATAAGAAAGGCGAGATGATGGAACTCGAAGAAGTTCGAGAAGAACCCGAAATACAAAATAACGATCCTACACCTCAGGAACCATTGCTGGACACGCCTGCACCTAGAAGATCCGAAAGGACTTCTAGACCTCCAGTTCGATATGGTCTTCTTCTTGAAGGGGATCAAGATGAACCCGACATTGGATGTGATCCAAGAAACTTCAAGGAAGCAATTTCTGATGCGGATTCAAATTTATGGCTTGAAGCTATGCAGTCAGAATTGGATTCGATGCATACAAACCAAGTTTGGTCTTTAGTAGATCCTCCCGATGGAATTGTTCCAATAGGGTGTAAATGGATCTACAAAAGAAAGCTTGGGCCTGATGGTAAGGTATTGACCTACAAGGCGCGATTGGTGGCGAAAGGTTATACTCAAAGGCAAGGAGTTGACTATGATGAAACCTTTTCACCAGTTGCTATGTTCAAGTCCATAAGAATCCTTATTGCCATAGCTGCATGGTATGACTATGAGATATGGCAAATGGATGTGAAGACTGCTTTTCTTAATGGAGACATTAAGGAAGAAATCTATATGAAGCAGCCTGAGGGGTACACATCCATGGGAAGCGAGCATAAGGTATGCAAGCTTCAGAGATCAATTTATGGTCTAAAACAAGCATCAAGAAGTTGGAACCAGAAATTTGATGAAACAATTAAAGATTTTGGTTTCATCAAGAACCCGGAGGAACCTTGCGTGTACAAGAAAGTAGTTAAGGATGCGGTGACATTCTTAGTACTTTATGTTGATGACATCCTACTCATTGGGAATGATGTAGGGATGTTGCAGTCAACAAAGATATGGTTATCAGGTAGATTTTCGATGAAGGATTTGGGAGAGGCATCCTACATTCTTGGGATACAGATCTATAGAGATAGGTCTAAGAGAATGATAGGACTCACTCAATCAACCTACATCGATACCATATTGAAACGGTTTTCAATGGATGGGTCCAAAAGAGGACATCTACCCATGTGTCATGGAGTTTCTCTATCCAAGTCTATGTGTCCCAAGACTGATGAAGAGATAGAGAATATGACACATGTACCATATGCGTCAGCTATAGGTAGTATCATGTATGGGATGATATCTACCAGACCGGATGTAGCATTTGCTCTGAGTGTCACGAGCAGATATCAGTCTAATCCTGGTCAAATGCATTGGAAAGCCGTGAAGGACATTCTTAAGTACTTGCGAAGGACTAAGAATATGTTCATGGTTTATGGAGGACGAGAACTCAAATTGGAAGGCTATACCGACTCTAGCTTCCAAAGTGATGTGGATGACTCGAAGTCAACCTCTGGATTTGTGTTCATGCTCAATGGCGGTGCTGTCTCTTGGAAGAGTTCCAAGCAGGACACCACAGCGGATTCCACCACTGAGGCTGAATACATTGCAGCATCAGCTGCTGCTAAAGAGGCCGTTTGGATGAGGAAGTTCGTCCAAGAGTTGGGCGTCATTCCTGAATTTGTTGGTCCAGTCCCGGTGTACTGTGACAACACGGGTGCCGTTGCTCAAGCAAAGGAACCAAGGTCTCATCAAAGATCCAAACACGTACTGAGGAAATACCACATAATCCGGGAGATTGTGGAAAGAGGAGACATCATTGTCGAACGAGTGGCCTCTGCAGACAATATCGCTGATCCGCTTACTAAGCCCTTGCCAGGACCATTGTTTGACAAACATCGCGAAGCAATGGGTCTACGTAGTATGACTAGTTGGCTATAGGGCAAGTGGGAGATTGTAAGAGTGGGTGCCCAGTGAGCCAACTGTGTGGCTATGGGCTTTGATGACTCTTTGTATAAACAATCTTTTGTTTAATATTATTTACACTTTTATGGCAATGACTTTATATTACTTCATATTGTTATATTGTGATATACTATTATTGTTTTGATAAAGACCTTGAATATACTATAGTGTATGTAAGATGTGGTAGAACATGGAGATGTCTATCATGAAATACATCTTATAGTCACTGTATATTCTAAAACCCGTTCCTAGTCGATTGAGCCGTCCGATAATAAGGATAAGGATCGCTCGAGTTTGAGACTAGCATTTGCGATGCGGAGTACCACGTTTCATTGGTAGGGAACATGGAGATGTTCGAAGCATGCAAATGGATATTCATAGGATGAATAATCGAACTACCCTATCCGGACTTTCCAAGTGGTTATCACTTATCGAGTGGATAAAGTCCACGGTTTTGGTTGTACACCATTAGTCCTTACGACTTGAAACATCATGGAGACTCTATATGCTAGTGCTGTGCTTTGACTCGTTTACCGACTCTATGGGGGTCATCAGGTGTCGAGATTGGGTACAGTTACGACACATATAGGAGTCAATGCATTGTTGTCAAGGATTCACCACATACTTGCGAGTGTGGATATCCTATGCGATCTGAGGAGATATTAGTGTGACAAATCTCTGGCCAGAGTACTTGATGTGATTTAAAAAATGGTTTCTTAGTAGCACATGCGATGTCACTAATTTGATCTTCAAGATGCATTGCATAGTTATCGAATCTTGAGCGACTCTCGATATACCAATGGTTGTTGATTCGATCGGGATATATGGATGAAGGGACCGTACTGTACGCTAACCAAAATCTACTGGTTCTTGTAGGCACTATCAGTGATACCTAGGGAATCATGGGGCGATGTTGCTAGGCGCTTTACCATGATTCGTTGGGCAAGTCGGAAAGTGTTGTTCCGAGTCACAAGGAGTTGTGAGCCCACGGCTAGCTGTATCCCTGAACCATTGAGGGTCACACAGTGTAATGGAGTTTTAATCCCCGTTGAGATAGTTAAATTTAAAGAGTTAAATTTAATGAACTAAGGAGTTGGACTTCTTAAATAATAGTAAGGGAGTAGGATTTCCTAAAATGACATAGGGATGGACATTTTAGGAAACCACTGAATTCGGATTCAGGAAAATTTATTTTGACTTTAAAATGTGCAGAAATGGTTTCTGTGCACATTGGTAAAATCGGTTTATCAATTGGAGTCACGATAAATTTTATATTAATTTCTGAACGAGCGGGCTTTGCTTGTCGGGCCTCAACTTATGACTAATGGGCCCTAAGGTGTTAGTGGCCTGCATTATAAATAAGTTATTTCAGTACAGAAATTAAACACAACAGCTCATTATTTTTGAGAAGCAAAAATCGAAAACCCTAGCCTCTCAAAGAAATAATCGGCCGACCTCCCATACTCTGCCCGAGAAATTTCGGTCTGTGATTTTGAATCGCAGTCAGGAATAACGAATCAGATTCGTTTAATCTCTTCGCAGAAAACTTCTGATAGATTTTCTAGTGCAATCTATCAGAGGGATTTAAACCCTATTCGTGGACCTGATTGAAGGAGTTCATCGGTTCCTGGGAGAGACAACAAGAGCAGATTAATTCTGTTGGTGTCCATTAATCTCGCTTCGAGATTGAAGGTAAAATTTAATTAATTGTTATTTGAATTTTACACACACAATAATTTAATCGTTGAATGGTTGATACCCACACCATGGAATTGTTCCATGATAAAAATTTTAAACTTCCGCTGCACCGGGTATCAATCGTGATTGATCTGACCGCCAGTTTTTTTCCAACATTGTGGACCACCTCCAGAGAGGGCTATAGCAGTATTGACTTTTGTGATCTCAAGAGGTCCGTCAGTGATAACAAACCATATGTCATCGTCTAGTGCTGATAGATGTGCTTGCATGCGAATTTTCCAGTCATCAAAATCTTCCTTTGAGAACATAGGAATTTTGCTAAATGAAGTCATTTTGTTTAAGTGTTTTAAGAATAAGATAATAACCTCTCTGATACCACTTGTTAGGATCGGTTGAAAGTCTAGAGGGTGGATGAATATACTTTCAAGCAGTTTTAACTAAGTAAAATGGAACTCGATCGATTTAAGAATGAGTTCAAGGCTTATCTTAGTGTCGAATGTAGTTTGGCAAACAGAATGTGTGCGGAAAGATGTCAAGCTAAAGATTTAAAACACTTAGTGTAAATCAGTTTAGGAGTAGATATGAAGTATGAGGATGAATGGTAAACTGAAATGACACAAGAAATTGTTTATGGATGTTCGGAGATTTCAAACACTCCTACGTCACCCCTTCTTCCACCTCGGAAGGATTCACTAGAAGACTTTGATTTATACAAGCAATTTGCACAAACCCAATCCGATTTAGGACTTAAACACTGCCTAAACAAGAACTCATAGTATATCACCTTGGTTTCAGTCCTGGACTGATTTTACAGTAGAATAAATACAACTCGAAATCTTTTAGCACAAAGATCGACCCTTCAATGGTCAGAATGATGCTTTTGAGTGTTTGTGCTTTCGAGTTTCTTGATCAAGTCTTGAGCGTAAGATGCTTCTTTGAAATTTTAGCAATAGCAGAGATGTCAGCCCGTTTGAACTGTGAGGCCTCAATTTTAATCGTAAACTTAGAGTAAAGAAATGGATCAACACAATTAAACAATAAGGATTAAGACATCGAAATATTTTATTTTATTTTTAATAGTGCCCGCTCGATCTGTAAATTCTTATCGATCGAGCGGCCAAGGATTCCGAAGCCACTGTCCAGCAAAAATAGGACCCCCGCTCGATCGGTAAAATCTTACCGATCGAGCGGACACAAAAATGTCCAACTCTCTGTTTTGGTATAGGGGTGCTCGCTCGATCGGTGAACTTCTACCGATCGAGCGAGATGCTCTGTACCAGAAATAAAACTGGTTTTTCCTCAAAAATTCAACTCCAACTCTATCAAATACATTCCAAACATCATAATCCCATTCAACAAGATATAAAAGTATTCGATTCTAGATGCATACAATCTTCAACAAAAATCATGCATAAGTTCCAACTAGTTCGACTTATACAAAACAACAGGAGTTCAAAAATACATAAATGACTCCTAACATCTAAGCCTCACTTCTATCATCTCATTCCCGATCTAGCCATGAGATCTCTTACTTGATCCTGTCCCACCTGTTGCCAAGTACACATACAAACAAAGACAACAGCCGGATAATCCGGTGAGAATAATATTTCCAGTAAAAGAGACTAACATACAATATCACATAATATATCAAAACATGATATATAATCAAATTCCACATACACCTCAAGTAATTCATTCAATTGCGGAATTAAAATGATATGCATGACTTTAAAACATCTGGATTATCAGACTCAGATAATCAAAAGGAATTCTTCTTTCTTTCTTCGGTTTGGGATCCCGAGGTTAAAATATTCAACAATCACACGAAGCTCCCCTTTCGAGGTGGATGAGGTATATTTTAATCCTCTAGACTCTAGGGCATTATAGTGAGTTAATCGACACTTGTAGTAAATCGCCTACCAAGGCCACTCAATTATAATCTCCAGATCGTCTAATTCAAAATGAATAATCAATCGGTTCAATATGAATGCATATGAAATCTCATGCATTCAAATATCAATTCAATCATAAGTTTAATAAGCATATAAACATGCAATATGTGATTTCTTCTAGGACACTCGAATCAATCCGAATTCAAGTTAATCGTCCTATTTCATTCCAAAGTCGTCTTATACCTCTTCTTGTCGCTTCACACTCTTCAATCTGTAAAACAATAAATCCTCAATTCAATATCAACTCAAGTTCATCAATCGATATAGAAAGACATCGATACTATACCGGCTCAACTCTTCCAAACTGACAAAAGCTGCAACTCTAGCAACTCCAAGGACTCCCATTCAATCTATCAGAAGAAGTCACAGATCAATATCAACATCAAAAACTCAATCAAACTCGATACGATCAAAACATCGAAACGATATCCAAAACTCAAACTGACGCCATAACGGCTGTAAACTGATCAAACCGAAATTGCAGACACCAGAATATCAATTCCAAATACTCAAACCAATCATCTAACATCATTTCCAAGTCAAACCCAACACATCTCAAAAATCTAAGTTTCGAAAATCATAAGAAAAATCATATCAAATCCGATCGTCGATAAATCTCCGAACCGTCTTAGATATACTATCACAGCAACCTCAAGAACATCCTTTCCGAATATCAATCAATTCTAAAGACATCCAAAAATTCAAACCTTGTAGAAATAAGAGAAACTTACTTCAAAACGGAGCACTCGATGCTGTGATCGCAGATATCTACTTCAGATCAAATTCCAACGGACGGATCGAGTTAAAATCGAAATCACAAAAGCTTGGAAGCTTTTTGATCGCCTACAATGGTGAAGGAACGTTGTGGAGGGGATGATGGAGTGGTGCAAAAGACTTAGTCAAAGTCCAATATATAACAAAGCTCAATTTTGCGTTTTAGTCCATGAAATTTCCGACATTTGCAAAAAGGTCCCTGATTAATAGAAATCGGCTCTCTAATTCTGAAATCACTTAATATCTCAAATAAATTCAATTAAGATAAAAACGGGGCATTACAATTCTCCCCCTCTAAGAATAGATTTCGTCCTCGAAATCAGCAATATCAACTCGCAAGAAAATAATTAAGAATTCAAGAACAGAATTAAGAACTCACATCAGATGAATAATTAAGGGAATCTCTGCCTCATGTCAGATTCTGTCTCCCAAGTCGCTTCTTCGACTCCGTGACGACTCCACTGAGCTTTCACTAAAGGGATCGATTTGGTTCTGAGCTGTTTCTCCTTTCTGTCAAGGATCTGAATCGGTCTCTCGAAATAACTCAGAGTTTCATCAAGTTCGGCTTCATCAGGTTGAAGAACATGAGAAGGATCGGGGTGATATTTCCTCAACATCGAGACGTGAAATACGTCGTGAATTCCAGATAAAGAAGGAGGAAGTGCTAATTTGTAGGCTAGATCGCCTATCTTCTGCAAAATCTCATACGAACAGATGAATCTCGGTGACAACTTTCCTCTCTTCCCAAATCTAACAGTACCTCTAAATGGAGAAATCTTCAAGAATACTC